>NC_133622.1:66494687-66544687 GCF_048593235.1 Sminthopsis crassicaudata
TATTTTATTGCAAATGGGTTGTAAACTGTGCGGGCACTGCCAGAANNNNGTCCACAAATACACACACACACACACACACACACACACACACACACACACACACACATATATATATGTAGGTCGTTGATTAGACTTTACCTCAGACACTTACTACTATGTAATGAATCTTGGACAAGTCAATTAAAATTTACATATCTCAGTTTTCTCATCTATAGAATGAAGATAATAATAGCACTTTCCTCATGGGGCTTCTGTGAGGATCAAATGAGTTATATAAAGCATTTTACAAACTTTAAAGCACTATACATTAGCAATAATAATAATAAACAGCCTTGAGGAGACAGATTATGATACTATTGTGGAGGGAAACAGGGTTAGAATACAAGTCAATATATTTCAGCCTTCTCTAGCCTAATACAGCTATTACTATTTGCACAGAAAGAGGGGCTAATGGTAAAATATTAAAGCTGTTTTCTTACCACAATATCACTCAGATCAATTTCCATTTTAGGAAGTAGAGCACTGAGAATATTTAATTCAGAGAGGGGAAGATTAAGATCTAAGAACTAAAATTTATTTCTGACCATAAAATTGGTAACAATTGAACTCAGGGAAAATAACTACGTGGAGCATTGGCTAATACAATTAAATAAAAAGAGATGAAGAGAACTTTACATTCCTTGGCTGAGAATTCTGAAAAAGAATTGACAAAAAGAACTTCATATCTGTTGGCAGAAAATACTGAGGAAAATTATAGCCTGCCTAACATAAGAGAGGCTTACTAATCATAGCACCTCCAGGAAGTGAAAAACCAAATTTCAGGTAGCTCTGATAGAATTTCTTCTGATGCAAAGTAAACTGAAAAAATTGTATACCATGTTTAAATAAACTAAGTCATGCACATTTCCTTTAAGGAAGAAAATCCTTAACCATAAGATTCTCAGCAGATGGTGGATATGGATGGAAAAAAAACCTGGTTAATCAGACACATAGTCCTATTCTCTTCTTTTTTCCATTTTATTCCTCTAAGGAATTTATATATATATATACACATTCATATATATATATATTAATGTCATCAACATTTTTCAAAAGTAGACAACTAGCTGCAAAACAGAAGAGATATTATAATGTAAAGACTACCTCATAGAGGAACCTTTTTCACTTGCCATCCCGAAGCTATCTCAATTCAGCGTTTTACTTTTCATATTTGCATTCTGTCCTCAGAACAAAGATCCCACTTCTTTAATAATATTGTCATTCCTTGACTTTTTTTTAATAACTTACCCTATTTGCTATATTAGTTCCACTAATAGACAAATACCATCATCACAGTTTTTGGAGACAAAAATTATCTAGTCACTAACCTCTCCCTGACTTTTAGTTTCTCCATAACTAAAATAAGGAACTTGGACTGGACAACCCACATGGTCACTCTTGGTTCTAAACCCGTAATCCCATGACCTATTACCTCTCCCAAGTACTATTTCCTCCTCTGTAAAAGATCATAATATTTATAACCCTTACAACAGAAACTTGTCATGAGATTCAAATGAGGCAATGAATATAAAGTACTTCGCAAGTCTTCAAAGGCTATATTCCTAATTCTTGAAATAAGAAAAAATAACTCCTACCCAGACTCTTAACTTTATGCTGTTTTTTTATTTTATTTTATTTTTTTCTCCATGGGACAAGAGAGATGCCCTTATCCAAAAACTTCACCAGGAAGAAAAAAGTGAAGAGGGGTAAAGAGTAGAAGAGGATGAAGAGGGTAAGAAATCAGACCAGTTAAGTAACTTTACTCTTGAGACTTTTTCAGCTCCTCTTTAGGAATTTCAGATGCCTCCTTTCCCAGAGGTTTGAATTTCTGGTGCTTGTCTATCCTACATAGGTGTGAATGTATAGAGTACCAAATAAAATGCAAAGATTTCTTTACTCTTGATTATATCCTTGAAAATGATGAGTCTGCCTTGAATAGTGAAATGCTTTGCATTGTGATAGTATCACTATTTTTTCAATTAGAAAAGGAATATACAAAAATATGATCATTATGATAAAATTATGCTGAAAAATGAAATTATAACATATCCACATTAAATGTCTTTGGAGGAGGTCTTAAAGGTTCAATGGGAAGAGGGGAGGGTGGCAAAGAGTGGGTCAGGAAATGCTTATAAAAACTGAAACCAGATGCCAAATATGTCTACCCTAGGAGAATTGGCTAAGTTCTCCTTACTCATTTTCTGTCTTTATTATGTGTCTTATTAGGTCATAAGCCCATAGGGAGAATTTGTGTTTTTAGTATCTATTCTGCAGCTAGCATATTGCTAGCAATGAAAAGATGCTTATCTTTATGGATATACAATGATGTAAACTTATAATACTTGTATAGAATAAGAAATAACCTATTCATGTTAAAAATCACTGCTACAATTTGGGGATGAAAAGAGAGAAAAATCCGAATACAATCCTTCCTTTGCAACAACAACAACAACAAAATTCGGTTCTGCACATATATATTGTACCTAGGATATACTATAAGACATTTAACATGTATGGGAATGCCTGCCATCTAGGGGAGGGGGTGGAGGGAAGGAGGGGAAAAATTTGGAACAGAAGAGAGTGCAAGGGATAATGTTGTAAAAAATTACCTATGCATATGTACTGTCAAAAAATTGTTATAATTACAAAAATTAAAAAAACAATTATCAGAAAGAAAAAAAAGAGATAAAAAGAGTAACCTTATCATCTGATAATCAATAACCTAGCATTCTAGTCCCAAATCTGATACTTCAGGCAAGTGACCTTTGTTCTCTGGGCTTCATTTTCTAACCTATAAAATTGATAGAATAAAGGAAGTATAGTAGTAGGAAAATGAGTTGAGAGGAAAATGGGCTCTCAATTTCCTGATCTGTAAAGTGAAGAATTAAATTTCATTATTATTAAGAACTTTCCCAGAAATAACATGTTAATGTTCCTATATACTAAGTTCCATGGAAGTTGCAGAGTCAAGTTTCTGATTTCATGAAAAGCACAATCTATTCTAGATCTATGGTTCTATCATTTGTTCAGAGTTCTACCAATGTAACCAGGGCTTCCCATGGCAGTTTGACCTTGGGCATGTTAATTAACCTTTGTTCTTTTAACTGTTTAATGAGGATAATAAAAACCATATCTCTCAGAGGTTAAATGAGATTATATTTTGTAAAGCATTTATCATTGTCTGGCACATGTTGTTGTTGCTCATTGATGTCTGACTTTACATGACCTCATTTGGGGTTTTCTTGGCATATATCTTCTCTACCTTATTTTATTTTATTTTTCTGAGGCTGGGGTTAAGTGACTTGCCCAGGATCACACAGCTAGGAAGTGTTAAGTGTCTGAGACCAGATTTGAACTCGGGTCCTCCTGAATTCAAGGCTAGTGCTCTATCCACTGCGCCACCTAGCTGCCCCTCTACCTTATTTTAAAGATGAAGAAACTGAGGTAAACAGAATTAAATGGCATACCCAGGGACACACAGCTAATAAGTGTATGAAGCTGGATTTGGTTCTAGTTCTGGCACTCTATTAATACCTAGAATATAGTAGATGCTTAACACGTTTTTTCTTCCTTTCTTTTAAGATCATTTTAAAACTTTTTTTCATCAATAAATTCCTTAGGCTTTTACTGTAGGGATGAAATCTAGAAAACTGAATGCTTGCTATTGCAGCCATTTGGCACTGAGTTAATTTTTAAAAAAATAGAAGCTCAGATCATGTGATCCATTGGTATTATGTGTGATAGTGAGAGAAAACAAATCTTTATTTTTTGATTGTTCATTAACTCTGAGCTTAGGCAAAAATTTGAAGGCTCAAGTCCTATAATATCACAGTTCAAAATTCACTTCAATTTTTTCAAATGCTTATATGTAGATGATGTGTGATTTTATCTGTATGGGAGCTCTTTTCACCAGGTTGATTAAAATCTGTCATTGAACATAATTTTCAAGATTTGCCCAAGGTTCAGGGAGGTTGTGAGTTGCTCATCACATTAGCTAATAAATTCTGGTTAATTAGCTAAACAATCCTGGACCTAAGGCCCAATTTTTTTTCTACTAAATCATACTCATTGAAGTATAGTATCTATCTATCTATCTATCTATCTATCTATCTATCTATCTATCTATCTATCTAGTGATCTATCATCTATCTGTCTATCCATCTATTATGTCTCATCTATCTATGTTAGCTCATATTTTATTTTTTAACAATTTTAAAAAGAGAATTATGAAATGGTGTCTATAAACTTCTGTTACTCTGGGGGTTTTTTGTTTTGATAATTGCATATTAAAACTTTTAAGACAGTAATAAAATTACCCTGTTGTTTTGCTTTTCTGGTTTTTTTTTTTTTTTTGTATTTTATTGATGCTTCTTTGTTTCTTTCCTCTACTTTCTTTTCTTTTCTTTCCCTCCCTCATTTCTTCCTTCATTTTCCTCCCTCCCTCCTTTCCTTCTTTCCTTCCTTCCTTCCTTCCTCCCTCCCTCTCTTCCTCCCTCTCTCCTTCTCTCCTTCCTCCCTCCCTTCCTCCCTCTCTCCTTCCTTCCTCCCTTCCTCCCTTCCTTCCTTCCTTCCTTCCTTCTTTCCTTCCTTCCTTCCTCCCTCCCTCCCTCCCTCTCTCCTTCCTCCCTCCCTCCCTCTCTCCTTCCTTCCTTCCTTCCTTCCTTCTTCTTTCTTTCTTTCTTTCTTTCTTTCTTTCTTTCTTTCTTTCTTTCTTTCTTTCTTTCTTTCTTTCTTTCTTTCTTTCTTTCTTTCTTTCTTTCTTTCTTTCTTTCCTTCTTTCCTGCCTTCTATTTTCTTCTTTCCTATTACTTTTATTTATTTAATATTTTTTGTTTTTCCCTAGGTTTATTTATTGGCAAAGTAGTTGAGGTTGAGTGACATGCCCAGGGTCACATAGCTAATAGAAGTTAAATATTAGAGGTTGGATATGGACTCAGGTTCTCCTGATGAGAAGGCCAGTGCTCTAACCCAGTTACATTTAAAACAATCTCTTACTTTTGTTTTTAAAACTTTGAGTCTCAGATTGTATCCCTTATCCTCACCCTCACTGCCATTGAGAAAGCACATGTGAAGTTGTACAGACTTTCTATAAAAGTCATATTGTGAAAGAAAACATATCTCCCCCAAAAAAGAAGCTATCAAGAAAAAATAAAATGAGAGAAAGAAGTTCATATTTTATAATAATCAAGAAATGTGGTTCTTTTTGATCAAATAAAATAAGGAAGGAAATAATTACAGAAATTATTTGTCAAATAATTCTTCAACTCAGTTATTCTCATATCCAGTTATTCACAAAGAAAATACAACCATTCTTAAGATAAAAAGGGCAGTAAGTGATTATATTCTCATATCTATATAATACTCAATAGTGTGATAGCAGGTAAATTACTATTATTTCGCTTACACCAATAGCTAACTTGAAATATAAAGTAGAAGGACCTGCGAGGGTCCCCAGCTAGTCAGTGTCAGAGCTAGGATTTGAATCTCTTTGTTCAAAGGCCACATCCTACTATTTCTTTGAGTACAAATCCCCTTGGACAATCTTAACTTTTGTTAACTGTATATTTTAATTTTGCTGGCATAAAGAGAACTATAAATATACATATTTTGGTTTACATGTGTATGCAAAAATTTCAGAAGCATAGTTGGATTTCCAAAGTAAAAATCCCATTTCCCAAAGCTTGAATTATAGGACTATAATTGAATCTTATAACTGATTCCATTTGAGGTGGAAAAGGGACTGCTCATGTCTGCAGGCAGGTAGGGAGGGTGGTTGAGAAAACACTCTAGAGATTTCCATTTGCATCTTTTATTTCATCCATCAATATCATGATTGAACTAGAATGGAGTCTCGAGAGATTGAGAAATAGCAAGTTATCAATAACTTTTTTAAAAATTGCAAATGATAAACATCCTACTTTTACCCAAAAAGGAAAGTTAAATGTTAGGATTTTCCCCCAAGTAGCATCATTTTTAAAACTAGGATCACATTAAATCCTCATATAAGTGCCATCTTATAAGTAGAAAGATTTTCTAATCCAATTAGCCAAAGTAGACAGAAGATGTAATTAATTTGGACAGTGAGTGAGAAAAGCAGCAATATAAATCTCAAACACCTTAGTTAAAAACCAGTGACTGAGAAGGTGAACTAGGACCAGAGAATTCCATTATGATTTGGGGAAGTTTTCTGTCTCCAGGAATCTCATAACTAAGATGGCAGATTGTGTGGTAATGAAGGGTACTCATATCAAAAAGAGTTTCTAATAATAGGTTTTAAAAATAACAAAGCAGATTTCACCATTTATAGGAAACATGTTCTAACCCCTATAGAAAAATAAAGAAGCTTAGTTCAGCCCTCCTTTGTCACTGGATTGAGACAGCATGGAACCAGATAAGTTGAACAGTCATAGCTAAAGAATACATTTAAGAAATTATTTCATATTTACATGGAAATGAAGAGGGTGGTTTTAGTTTGGAGAGGTTAAATAACAAAGACAAGAGCAAGGAAGAAGTTAAAGATGACAAAGGAGAGCAGTGAACATAAAGGTATAAACCTAAAGGTAATTGCTAAAATATAAAGAGAACATAGACAAAATTCAAAAAAAACCTAGGATGAGAGGTGGGAGGAGTGAGTATTCATCAATTGAGGGATGCCTAAAATAATTGTGGTAGAAGCTTTCATCTTAGAGATCAATCAACAACTTTAACAATCAATGGGAGTAGGGGAGGCACTACATATTCAAACAATTAAAAAGCCTAATTACAAAGAGCTTATTCTTTAGTGGGAAAGACAATAAACACACATAGAAATAAATACAGAATAAATATAAAAAATACAAATACACAAGCTTGTTAAATACCAGTTAGCTTAGGAGGTAGAGCACTAGCAATCGGGGGACCAGGAAACCCTTTAGGTCAAAGATGGTGATGGGGATGTGTTGGCTGTATCTTAAAGGGAAAGGATTGTATGAAGCAAAGAGGTAAGAAGGGAATATTTCCAGACATGGGAGATAACCAGTGCAAAGACACAGCAATAAAAAGAAACTGAGGCTCAGAGAAGAGATAGAAGCATGTACAATGTCAGGAGCAAGCCAGTTTGGGTCCAGGGTAGAGTGTGAGAGAAGAAATAACTTCCCTGAAACTACCCTGGAAAGTTCAGTTGGAACCATATTGCGTAAGAGTTTTAAATGCCAAAAAATTATATTTTATCCTAGAAGCAACAGGGAAAAACTGGCTGTTCTTGAAATAAAAAGTAACAAAGTTGGAACTGAGCTTCAATAATAACAATTTAGCAACTCTACGGAGGATGAGAAAAAGATTCATAGGAAGCTATTGTAATAACCCAAATAAAACATAATAAGGACTCAAATAAGAGTGGTGCTTTTATGATAGGAAAAAGGGATATCAATGTGAGAGACCTTATAAAAGTAGAATTAAATATTAATTGGTTAGATTTGGAAGGAGGGAATGAGGACTAAAGGATGCAAACATGAATTGTAGGAAATATGGTGATGCTGTTGACAGAAAGAGCAAAGTTGGAAGAAGGGTGATTTTAGGACAAATTACTTAAGGTTTCTTTTTGTATTTGTGAGTTTGAAATGTCTATGAGATAGCCTATTCACCAGCAGACAGTAGGTGAGACAAGATTTTAATTCAAGAGATGAAGGCTTAGATATATGGATTTGGAAGTCAATTGCATATGGGATGATGGGAGAACCTTCCATAGGCGAATTCATCCTCTTTCAATAATTCCCAATCTCTGTAGCTTTATCTCTATGATTTTTTCTTCCATCAATATTACCAGATGACAGAAAGAATCTCTGTGAGTTGCTATGAATACACACACACACACACACACACACACACACACACAATTAATAGTTTATTTCCAGGAGCATCTTTTTCTATGATCTTACTCTCTTCTAGTCATATATATTTTAATAAAATGGAGGAAAAGGAAAACTCAGAACAGACTTAATCAGAGTAAATTTTTAAATCTATTTGATTTTTGTCTTAATGTATACTGTTGTTCTCCGGGGCTAGCTAGTCAGAAAATCATTTCTCAATAAGGCAGAAACAAGATTTTTAAACAAAGGTGGGAACAGACTTATAAAGCTCGTTCCTGCTTTCAGACATTAAACCCCCAAGCATGTAGGTATGTTATTGTCATGTAAACAGGCTGAAAATATTGTTAGGTCGTGAGCAGCCAGAGGTGGTTGTTATTGTTTGTTCTTCATTCTTGAAGAAGACCATAACAACGGGAGGTGATACATGATACTCAAGTGAATTGGATTTAAGTGAGGAAGGACTGGGCAAGGTCACCTGTCTCACTTTTCTCTCCAGAGCCATCTGAGTCCAATGGCCAGTTATAGATCAAGACTGGAGATAGCCCTGGATGAAACCAACAAGAGATGGACTAGCATCAGCAGGCTGCCACATTACATTTAAATATAAATTTAAATTTAAATATAAATGAGACAATTGGGATTAAGTGACTTGCTTTAGGTCACTCAACTAGTAAATGTCATATGGCTCAGGACAGATTTGAACTCAATCCTCCTGACTCTGGAGGGGCTGTTCTATCCATTGCTCCACCTTGCTGTCCCTACCTGTTGTCTAATTTGCTTCAAGTCCCAGCTCAACTGCCCAGTCCTACAGCAAACATTTCCTGATCATTCTAGTTGATAATACTTTCCACCAAAGTTAATTGGAACTTACTCTGTACATGCTATGTATTTACTTATCTGTGTACATTTTGTTTCCCACTACTCAAGTCAATTAATTGTCAGTTCTTTGAGGGCAAAGATTGGTCCGTTTTTGTTCTTGTATCTCTAGCATCAATCATACTACCTTAGCCGGCTATGTATAATACTTAGTATAACATAGTATATATCATAGATACTTAATAAATCCTCGATGAATGGAATTGCTTGGAATTATCCCTCCCTTTTGTCTCCCCAAATGATGATATTTAAGAAAAGCCCTGAGTCCACAGTTTGTAAAAGAAATAAAGCAGAACATTCAATGTTGTTTCTCTTTCAGAAAATAATTTGGTTTACATCAAGAGCTTACAACGAACTAGGGAATGCTCTAACTTTATGGCCCTTATATTCCATTGTTAATTGCTTTCCCATTGTCCTCAATACGTTTCTATTACATCAATGGGACAATATAGTAGCCCTCTAGTGAGCAACATCATACCTCTCAATTGCTATGAATATTAATTAAGAGCTTCTTGAGAAACTATCCCCTTTCCCTATCAAAGGTATTAAGCTTAAGGCCATCCAAAATTTCTAACAAGTTTTCACCAACTAAGCTACAGGCTATTTTTTGCCAACTGGCATTTATATAGTGTTTTAAAATTTGTAGAGCACTTTGTATGCATCCCCTCATCTTATCTTTACAACAGTCCTTTGAGGTAAATACTACAGGTATTATGTTCTTTTAAGAGATGAGGAAGCCATTTTGGAACTGTTAAGTGACTTTTCTCTGCACATATAGCTCATAATTGTCAGAGGAAAGATTAGAAGCCAGGTTTCTCCTAATTCCAAGGGCATTAATCAGCAAATGCTTCTCATGAGCCAAGCACTGTGCTGGGCACTTAGGAGTCAATGGCAAATAACAGTTGTATTCATAACTCTCAAGAATTTTTCCTTGAAATAAATAACCATAATAGCAATGTTTTTCCTGTGATGTTATATGGCAGTGAGTCATGAAATATCACTGCCCCTAA
This sequence comes from Sminthopsis crassicaudata, assembly GCF_048593235.1. NCBI lineage: Eukaryota > Metazoa > Chordata > Mammalia > Dasyuromorphia > Dasyuridae > Sminthopsis > Sminthopsis crassicaudata. Next base: position 66,504,460 of record NC_133622.1, read on the forward strand.
AAATTGAGAATAATTCCAATGAGAATTAAGAAATCCCTTGTGGGCCTGATTTCAACACAATACAGATAAAATCATTCATAGAAGAGTCACGAAGGATGTCATCAGAGCAACATATGACCATTAAAATATAGAATGGTTACATAGCAAGAAATAAAGATGGTCTACTTGGACTTATACAATGTCAAAAAAAAAGCTACAGAATGGATCCCAAGTTATTGAGTGAATCTCTCCCATTTCCTGACCTCTCACAATAGCACTTGTGAGAGGACATGAGAGACAAGGACAGAGAAAAAAAGGAAGAGAAAGATAGAAAAACAGAGAGGGAGGGAAAAGCAGATTGATGAAAAATAGAAGGAGAGACAGAGAGGGACAGAGAGAAAAAGGAAGAGGGAGAGATGAAGAGGAAGAGGGGAGAGAGAGATAGAGACAGAGAGAGAGACAGAGACAGAGAGACAGAGACAGAGAGAGAGAGAGAGAGAGAGAGAGAGAGAGAGAGAGAGAGAGAGAGAGAGAAGGAGGGAGGGAGGGAGGGGGAGAGAGAGAGAGAGAGAGAGAGAGAGAGAGAGAGAGAGAGAGAGAGAGAGAGAGAGAGAGAAGGAGGGAGGGAGGGAGGGGGAGAGAGAGAGAGAGAGAGAGAGAGAGAGAGAGAGAGAGAGAGAGAGAGAGGGAGGGAAGGAGGGAGAGAGAGAGAGAGAGGGAGGGAGGGAGGGAGAGAGAGAGAGAGAAGGAAGGAGGGAGGGAGGGAGAGAGAGAGAGAGAGAGAGAGAGAGAGAGAGAGAGAGAGAGAGAGAGAGAGAGAGAGAGAGAGGGAGGGGGAGAGAGAGGGAGAATTATGGTGAAAAGAGCCCTGGGATAGACAAAATGGGAGCTAGAAGATAAAGCACTCCCAACATAACAACAAAAGCCATCATCTTGCATTGCTCATACAACAATTTATTTTCTGTTGGTCTTTGATTCTAGTTTGTATACATATTTAGTGAAAAAGAAGGAAAAAAAGGAGGAGGAGAACAGAAGTAGAACAAGAAGAACAAAAGAATTATAGGTAACAGAATTTGAATATACATAAAAGGAATATACATAAAGGAAAATAATCTTACAAGACCAAAAAACATTTCCAAACAAAGCTTTTTAAACTGTGGGTTGCACTTTCATATGGGGTTAATTAAACTGAATGTGGAGGTTGTGAAAAAGTTGGCCACAGTGAAAGGTTTCTAAACTCAATGACCAAAAATTAATTCAAAGTCAAATGTGTAATAAATTTGAGGTGTTTCTGGCAATGCTTGCCCTTGTTGCATCAGGCTACTCAACTTTGTACAGTGCATGCACAAATACTTCTGGAAACACCTCTGCACAGATTTGAGATAGGATCACGTACAAATGTCTCGGGCCAAAAGAACCACTAGTGGAAAAAGTTTCAGAGGACTTAAAGGAAATGAGGGATTTCATGAAGCAGAGGTGAGAAAGGAATAAATTTTAGCATGAATAACAACTGGTACAAAGGCAAATAGAAGGTTCCAAGATAATTAATGGGGATCAATTGCAAACTTCCCAGTGGAAGGATTATCTATATTGATAAGAAAATGGATCTATCAAATGTTGTGCTGACAGTGATTTTTTTAAATAAATTTTTATAGAACCCTGAAACATTTAAGAAGTTCTGTTTTAGAAAATAGCAATTAGTATAGGTTTCTCATTTTATAGATGAGTAAATTGAGAGTCAAAGAAGTGAGCGACTAATTTGAAATCATGCAGTGGAAGAGGAACATCTTGCTCCAACTCTAATGTTTCTTCTCCTTTACCAGCAGGGACTGCCAATCCCTGTTTTGCTCCCACTTATGAGAATATGAGAGCTGTCTAGGGGGGGGACATGAAAACTGCCTGTAAGCACTTGAAGGACTCTCTTAGATAATAAGGATTAGATTTATTCTGCCTTGTGCCTGAAGGCAAATGCATTGGCAGCTTTCACAATCTGAATAACTGAACGTTGCTCATCTTTCTCCAGTTCTGGGCCACTTTTCCCATTCTCCATCATTTAAATCTCATAGCAATTCAGCAATCATATCTGCTCATTCTTTCAGTGCCTGGATTATGGTGACTTGAACTCAGTAATGATACCTATTCCTTTATCATCTTTTCACTTTTCTTGGGTTTCCATACCCTGCTAAGCACTTTTATCTGTTCTTCCCAGGCCAAAGATCATTCTTCTTAGAAGAGAAAAATGAAGCAAAATAAAAGTTAAATAGTTAAATTTTCTTTCCATTGTCATTTATCATCCTATTCGCCCCCCAAAACAGACCAATTCTTTCTTTGCTATTTCGGTTGCTTCCAATATGGTTAACTCATTTCTGTTTGATTCTCCAGAATTTTATTTATAAGAACTTTTTATTTCTCTTAGACCAACTTTAAACATTAAAAATTATCCACACTTATCCTTTCTCTGAACCTTTTGGAATTGGTCTCCCAAATTCTAGGATCTATATCAGAGTATGCCTGGTTTTTTTTCTGATTCTATCTTGAATTGTGTAGTGGGTAGAATAACTTGTCCAGTCAATCAGTCAATAAGTTTCTATCTTGTACCTAATTTGTTCTATGTACTGTGCTAAGCACCAGGGATACAATAGCAAAGGGCTATTTTTGACCTTTACGGACTCAAGGATCTCATATTTGAATAATAGGGAATACATAAAAAACAATCGTGTACAAACAAGATTTAGAAACCAGATCTTCTTTGTTGGTCAGATTCAAGTTGAGAATAACACAACTCCTTGGTGGGTCTCTCTACTTTTAGAAGGATGAAATTATTATTAAGGATGTCCTTGAGAAGCTGAAAACTCAAAAGGAAAAAGAGAGAGGCAGCATGGCTTAGTAGACAAAGAGCCAGCTTAAGCATTAGGAAAATCTGGGATCAAATTCTGTTTCTGCCATATCATGGTTCTGTGACCTTGGGCAAGCAATTTAACTTCTCAATGCCTCAGACAATTATTTAAGCTTCAAAGATAATGTCAACCACCATTGGTAGAGAGATTTTCCTCAGCAGATATGGCACACGATAATAAAATCACAAATCCATTTAAAGAAAAGAGAACATGTTTGCTCAAATAGTTGACTATATAAGAGAAAATGAGCCAAGGATTGTCAAGGTAAGGACAGAGTTGGTCAGCTACATATAAGTCTGTGAGGAACACAGTGTAAGCTATGTTGAAAATATCAAATTTTGTCACATACAACATATTTAGATGATTTGAGTCTCTGACTTCTTCGTAGGTCGAGTAGATGCTCCTGGTAGTAGGGGCACAAGGTTAAATTAAAGATATAACCATTTTTCTGTTCTTTGAAAGTTAGAGTCAAACTAATACAATGTCATTTATGACCTTTTCAGGTGAAGGGTTACACAGCATTTAAAAAAACATAATGGGAAAGTACAGTCAGTCCATAAAGGTCACTGATATGAAAGGGTCAGCCAGGGAAGACCAAGCTTCATTTTAGCTGTGCATACACAACTAGTTCAACATGAATTAGAAAAAAACATTGCTAAGCTAGAGAATACAACTAACATGAATAATTAAAACCTTTTAAGACTGATAAGAACCTAAGGAAGACACAGGAAATCCTCTTTTTTAAAAAAGAATAAATAATCTCATTGTGAAACCAATGGTATTTAACCTCAGTGTCGGTCTTTCTAATCAGTTTTATTGTCCCTAGAGCTTACAGTGTTCAAAACACTTTGGTAATGTATAAGCCAAAGCTTGAAAATGCAAGGTGTCCCAAAATTCTTCATGCAGTTTTAAGCTACTTAAGCTTAAAAACTTAAAGCTTAAAGCTATTAAACTTTAAAACTACACTAAGACTTTGGGGACATCACAAATATCAAGTGGGGGGGCATCAGGATAGCACAGGCGAATCTCTATGTCTATAATTTGGACAAAACTTTCAAGTCACTGATACCCAAGACAAAAAGCAAAAAAGGCTCCTGATAGTGGAGGTGGTTCACAAATTGCTTAATATAACTAAGCAAGTCTCTTAACTTCATTGGACTTCAAATTTCTTTGTGAAATAAAGAGTGATAAATGATTTGTAAGGCCCCTTACAAGTATAAATCCTGTGATCCAATTGAGAGAAATTAGAAAATTTCCTTTGTAAGAAAGCTTTAAAAATAAGATTGACATTTTTGTCTTTTTGCAATTGAATTTGGCTTTTTTCAGAGTAAGGAATGCTTTTCCTTTTGCTTTTGTTTCAGTGAGATCTGATATTTACAATGGGCTTAATAAATGTGTGTTTTGGACTTTATTATATTGAATTGGACTAAATTGAATTAAATCAAATTCAGTTGAATTGGTCAAGATGTGATCCATCCTAATAACAGGCACAAGGATTAATGCTCTTGATATGAGAAAACTGGGACACTAATGCATTGTTGTTGGAGTTGTGAACACTCTGGAGAGCAATTTGGACCTATGCCCAGGGAACTTTGAAGCTATACATACCCCTTGATCTAGCAGTAACTTTACTAAGTCTGTATTCCAAAGAGAGCACAGAAGAGGAGAAAGGACCCACTTGTGCCAAAATGTTTGTGGCAGTCTTTTTTGTAGTGACCAGGAATTAGAAATTGAATCAATGCACATCAATTGGGAAATGCTGGAATAAGTTATGGTAAATGAAGGTAATGGGATAATGTTATTCTATAAGAAATAGTGAGCAGGCTGATTTCAGAAAAGCCTGGAAAGATTTACATGAACTGATACTAAGTGAAGTGAACAGAATAAGAGAACATTGTACACGGCAGCCATAAGTTTTTGTGATAATCAACTGTGAAGGACTTGGGTTTTTTTTCAGCAATGAGATGATTCAAGACAATTCCAATAGACTTGTGTTGGAAAGTACCCTTTATATCCAGAGAGAACTGTGGAGACTGAATGTGGATCAAATCATAGTATTTTCACCTTTTTGTTATTGTTATTATTGTTTGCTTTTTTTTTTTCGTTTTTTTTTTCCTTTTTGATCTGATTTTTCTTGTGCAGCATGATGAATATGGAAATATGTTTAGAAAAATCTCACATGTTTAACCTATATAGGATTGCTTGCTGTTTTGAGAAGGGGGAAAAGTGGGAGAAAAATTCAGAAAATCTGCAGAGGTGATGGCATATATTTGAAAAATAAAATACTATTTGAAGAATTAAGTTTTCATGAACCTACAATGATAGATTTATATCTCCAAATATTATTTCAATTTGGTTTAGCTATTTAGGAGAAGGGAAAATAGCATGTAAATTACAAACATGATCTTTTTTGGAGGAAAATATGAGGATTTCCAGAAACATGGCTCCCAATCTGAAGGTATGCACAGTGAGAAAGCTAAACAATACCATATGAAGGATGGGAAATTATCATGTTTCAGGATTCTGTAAAAGTTTATTTTTTAAAAATCACCTTCAGTACTATATTTGATAGATTCATTATCTAATCTTTTTACTGAGCAATTTGTAATTGATCCCGATTTAATCTTCTTGGAATCTTCCATTTGCCTTTGTACTAGATGTTGTTCATACCTAGAATATACTCCCCTCATCTCTACTTCATGGAATCTTTCATTTCCTTTAAGTCTCAATTTAATGAAGCCTTCCCTAATCACTCAAACTTCTTGTTCCCTTTCTCAACCCTATCACACATATAAAAATTGCCATATATACATTTATGCATACACACGTATATATTGCATTATCTCATATATGTGCATATTGTCACCACTAATAAAATGTAAACCCTTTAGGGGCAGGAATTGTTTTCTTTTTTTGCTTTTATATTTACAGTGTCTGGTACATAATAAACATTTAACAAATGCATGTTGATCGATTAATTGATAGCATGCCTCAATTTCTCTGAACTTTCTGAAACCTAGACTCCCAAATCCTACAGCAGATTACACTCAGTTTTCCTTTCTTTTGCAATCATGAACTCTACTATGAAATACGCTCATGCCTCCGAAACTGCAGTCATTTCTATTTCAGCAATCTATTCCTCACTGATCAGAAGATGGGCCAATTATGTGAAGAGAGTGAGGGTTAAATTGATCAATGGCTTGTGAGCTGCATGTGGTATCCTTTAGATGCCAGAGACATTTCAGGAATCCCCTCCAGTACTGTGGATGTACCCACTGCGATAAGTTTATGGGAGGATAAGTTTATTGTGTAGGATGGTCAGGTATTAGTAGGCTGCAATCTATGTCAGTGGATGGAATTTCTATTTCAATAAGATTATATCTGATGCCCATCAATTGGAGAATGGTTGGGTAAATTGTGGTTTATGAAGGTTATGGAATATTATTGCCCTGTAAGAAATGACCAGCAGGAGGAATACAGAGAGGCCTGGAGAGACTTACATCAACTGATGCTGAGTGAAATGAATAGAACCAGAAGATCGCTGTACACTTCAATGTTGTATGAAGATGTATTCTGATGGAAGTGGAAATCTTCAACATAAAGAAGATCCAGCTCACTTCCAGTTGATCAATGATGGACAGAAACAACTACACCCAGAAAAGGAACACTGGGAAGCGAATGTAAACTGTTAGCACTACTGTCTATCTACCCAGGTTACTTACACCTTCGGAATCTAATACTTAACGTGCAACAAGAAAATTGGATTTACACACATATATTGTATCTGGGTTATATTGTAACACATGTAAAATGTATGGGATTGCCTGTCATCTAGGGGAGGGAGTAGAGGAAGGGAGGGAAAAATTTGGAAAAATGAATACAAGGGATAATATTATAAAAAAAATTACTCATGCATATATACTGTGGAAAAAATTCTAAATAAAATAAAATTTTAAAAAAAGATTATATCTGAGTGTTAGTACAATATTTCCTCAAGTTACAGTTTTTAGAAATGATCCCTATAACTTCAGGAAGACCTAAGTGCAAGTTTCACAACTAGCTGTGTGTCACTGAGCAAATTATTAAAACTTCTCCTTGCCTTAGTTTCCTCATCCATGAAATGATGATAATTTTAGCTCCTACCCAAAAGACTTGATTTGAGAATTAAATTAAATACATATAGAGTGGATGACACAAAATAAGTGCGTAATAAATGTGTATTCCTTCCCTCCCTTTTTCCTTCCCTGCTGTATCTTGGAATCCCCATTTTCTTCATTACTCAATTCAAATGCCATATTCTAAAGGAAGCTTTTCCTGATCCTCTTTGTTGTTTTTGAACTTTCCATCTTCAAACTTCATATATGTATTTATACATGTATAATACGCTTACATGTTGTATCACCCCAATAAAATGTAAGCTTCTTGCAGAAAGAGATTGTTTTTGTTTGTATACCCTCCAGCACTTAAACTTATTGGATAGGATAGAGTTTTCTTCCTCCACAGAATAGAAGCCAGGAACCTTTAGATTTCCAGTTGAGCCTAAATACATTTTGTGAGTCTACAAAAGACAAGTTTCTATTGTCTTAATTTAATGTAATCTCATGGCTATATTTTGCAGAAAAACACTCACTGGAAACTATGAACCAAGAAAAAATTTTAAAAATCAGACACTTTGAAGTATCTGCAGAAGGGCTAAAAATCCCTTGCTCCATCCAGGAGTGGAGTACCATGTCAGTCAGTCTTTCCCAAATTTGAAAAGTTTTTCTCCTTCACACAAGTATATGTTTGACATTTTTATAATTCATACCAAGGTCCTTCATGGAATCAACATGGATAAGTCAGCCAATTAACACAGATAGGTAAACAACCATAAATAAGAGGATGCCCAGTTATAATGTCGCCACAAATTCAGAACCAAGTAACTTAAATATAAGGAGAGCAAGGGGAGCTTTTTTTTGGTTGGATTATAGTTATATGTTGGAAATCTTCTTTGCTGGAGAACGCAATACCAAGAAGCAGCCTATTCTTCCTTTGTGTTTCTTCTCTTTTCTATTAACTCTCCTCTCATTATCTCTCCCCCCCCCCCATCTTTTCTTCTTCTCTTCTGCTTCTTCAATTTTACTTGTTGCCTACTCTGGGTTTTGTCATAGTTTATTCATACGAGGTACTACCAATATAGGAATAATTCCTGGAAAGCTCTCAGAGCTTCCTGAGTTGTCATAGTGATTTTCAAAGTTCTACCTTTTAAACCTAAAGCTACTAAAATGAAAAATGTTATTACATCAAAAAGGAGTGCCACCAGCAAGGGTGGACAGGAGCAGGGGTTCAAAAGGAACTTGTAGTGGCAGCTTTTCCATATAAGAGGCATTTACTTAATGACTAACCTTTGTCCAAAATCCCTATCAGCCAGTGAGACATTTCTTCTCATTTTTTTTTCTACAAACCTCTGTGACTCTTCCTCTGTGAAATGTTCTTGGTTTATTTTTCCCAGCTATATCTATACTGCTGAGTTTCCTATCCTTCCCTCATTCTGCAGGCTGCATCTGAAAGGCTCACAAAGCCATTGAGATTACCTTCAAAACCCTTAGCCTTTCTTTAAAATTCAGAAAAGTTCATCGGGGGTTACAGAAACTAAAAGAAAATGCCTCTAAATGCATCATTCAGTTGCCTGGAACCCTACTGATTCCTAGCAGTGTACACAATGCCAATTGATTCCTAATGGCTACATCTGCCACTTGGGGAACTGGTTCTGTCCAGGGCCTAGAGGAGAATATTTGATCCAATAGCATTTGTTATCTCCCACTGTCACTCACTAGGGGCAATTTAGCCCATAGTCCAGTTTTAATCAGGTTTTGTGACCTATGGATCAATCTCAAGAAGATAAAATTCATATAAGGTGTTCCACCCAATACCAGAAAGTGACTAAAGGGGAGAGAGGGACAGAGAAAGGTATACTGTAGAGAGTGTGATCTAGTAAAATATAATGAAACAAACTACTTAATTTGCTTCTCTATATTGAATCTATAAACTGTTTTTCCATTTAATTGCAACTTCTTCACTTCTGGAATCATTGATAGGGAGATGGTTGAAATGAACAAGGTTCTATTTTTCCAGTGACATAGTTGGCCATTGGTTATATATTGTATATTAAGAATCGATCTGATCCAAAGACCCAATTTTACAGATATGGAAAGGGAAGTGCAGTGTGTTACTATGATATTCCCTTAGTTAAGATACTCCAGTGCTTCCCCTCTGGTTCTGGAATGAAATACAAATGTCTCTAGTTGGCATTTAAAGTCATTCATAATATGGTTATATTTCCAGATTTTAAGCACAGTCTTCACCTTCACAAACCATGTACCCTTTTAGTAATCCTCCTCACACTCTCAGTGTCACACACACACACACACACCCATCCTTCTAACTCTTTGAATCCAAGCTTCCTTCAAAACTTAGCTCATGTGCTGGCATTTCAATGAATGGTTCCTTCCCATAGAGTAGAAGCTCCTTGAAGACTGCAATTATTTTGCATTTTTCTGTGTATTCTAACAAAATGCCTGGATATATTGAGTGATTAAATCTGCTTGGGGTTGCTAGCATCTCACCCCCCAAAAAATTGCTTTGTCTATATTTTCCGTTTTTTTCTTGTTTCCTCTCAGAAGAAAGTTCCTTGAGATTTTTTGTTTTGCTTTTTGATTTTTTTCTTTGATCCTCTTCTCCATTCCCCTATCATCTAACACAATGCTCGGTGCATAGTAAGTTTTTCATAATGTTCATTGAATGAAGACCAAAGCTAATCAGCTCATAGGTGTCAGAGACAGATTTCAAACCAAATCCTCAACGGGTAGAGCTTGAATGAAGATCAAAGATATTATTTCTTTCTTTATTTTCCTTGCTGCTTTTCGTCTGTGTTTTCTTTCACAGAATGACTTATATGGAAGTGTGTTTTGCATGACTACACATGGATAACCTATATTTTAATTGCTTGCCTTCTCAGTGAAGGGAGGGGAGTGAGGGAGAGAATTTGGAACTCAAACTTTGAAAGAAAAAAATGCTAAAATTGTTTTTACACATAAGTGAGCGAAAATAAAATATTAAAAGAAGGGAAAAAATAAAAAAGGGAAAAACTGGATCTTCCAACTCCTTATTCTTTAGTATTGGTCAATTCACTTCCTATCTCTGATATCCAGTTTTCTTACCTGGAAAATGAGGAATAAGATTGGACTAGATCATCTCTATGTTCTGTGAGCTCTGACTGGTCTCAGATCAGATCACCTTCAAGTATCTGCCTCAGTCAGTTAAACTGTTTCATTTGAATCAATGTTCATCAAATTATCACTTCTAAAAGTGATAGAAAAATTAATGATTTCTTGAAGGGACCATTGTATTTAAATATTTCAAGCCTGTTGGTGTGTTGTATGTCAGCACAGCAGAAACATATTGACTTGGAGCTGCAGCTAATGCAGGCTTTTATAAATATCCTGTCAGAGAAATAATGGCTCTCAATGGATTCCAATATGATGTACAGTTCTAAGGCAAGCAGTGTATTGCCAAGAGGCTCAAAGGAAACTGTCATTGCAATCCCATGGACTGAATAATGGGATTTTAGTTTATCTTTTCTACCACAGAAAGGAGCAAGAGAATGGTTGGCTCAGCAGGCATCAAAGAGAATGCATATTGATTCATCAGGTGCAACAAAGGGACAAATCCTCCGAACCCCTCTAGGTGAGAGCCTCCAGAACATTGGAAGTGCCATGTTTACTGATGAGTCCTTTGGACCAAAGATGTGCTAAAGCTAAGTCCAGGTGCATTGATGTTCAATTATATGGCCATGACAGAGGATAGCTGAAGACATGCATGAGGAAACAATAAGTGAGTTCGGGTAGCAATTGAACTCTTTGACATAGCTGGAGGGTACCATCATCCTCCCAGTAACCCACATTTATGAACTTGGACTCGTTCCCAATGCATCACTTTTTCTTCCTGTCATTTGCCAGATCATGTTATTTCACCTCTACAGCATCTCTTGACCAATGAAAGAACACAGCCAGGAGGGGACATCTGCAATTGGATACCAGGTAAGGAATTTCCTTTGAGGAAATGTATTCTGTAAGGGAGAAGTACAAAAGATTAGGAGGAAGATCATGCAAAATGTCAACTAACTAGAAGTTTTTATGAAGAAAAATTTTTGTAAAAGAAAACAAGATAGTATAGAAATAGAAGCCAATGGTAGAAATGGTAACTAAATGAAAGTACTTCAGAATGATCCTGGAAAACCTAGAGTGGAAGTTAAGGCTGGCACTCCCTTATGGGAATGGATTCTCCTTGAGTTTTCTCAGTTAATTCTAAATAGTCAACATGAAAGACTATTAGGCCAAATCCTTAGGAAAGGCATTGAGATGACAAAATTCCAGCAGTTTTTAAAAACCAAGGAGTCGAGCTATAAGGAGTGGGGAAGCAATTGTACTCTAGGATCTGATTTCCTAGTGAGACATAGATGTCCCTCTGCTGATCACCACAGTAAGTGGACATAGCTGATATATGTTTCAAAGAATAAGATCTAATCCCTGGAATTGTTGTCAATTTCAAATGAGATAACGTACGTAAAATATTTGGATAACCTCAATGTGCTATGTTAATGAGATTATTATTGTTGTTATTGTTATTCCTGTTGGTATTATTGTTCTTACTCAAGTTTCAGACCATGACTTCTAACATATAACAGCTTGGAGAACTTTTAAAATATTAATTAATGCCATTAATTATATATTATTGTATAATTATCTATTAATATGTGTTAGCGTCTTTCTGCAACATCAGTTAAAACCTGAATATATAGTTCATTTTGCCATGACCTGGAGTTTTCCCTTGGAAGATTAAAATCTGGTTCATCTTTCTTATAGGACTTCCAAAAACTGAGAATAATAAAAACATTAACCATAGAACAGATGCATTAAAGATAATAAAGGACAGAGAAGTTTCTTTAACAAATGAATAATTAATTATTGCACCCTTTTCTCTGCTCCCTTCCAATGATTTTTTTTTGCTTTCTTTCAAGAAGTTTGGTCATAATCTTAACAAAAACAGACTAATGGGTTTCCAGAAATGTGAGTAGAACTGAAGTACTTAGTGAAGGGACAGTGTATGAATCTTGTGATTTGTGTGGTACTTCTTCATTCATATAAGAATAATCTCTATGTGGCAAATTTGGGAAGGCCTAGTAAAAATTCTGCAGGTCAGCCCATCTGCTTATTTGGAATAGATTGATCTGTATTTATTTTTTCCTAGGACATATGTTTAAGTACTAAAGTCTTCTTCTGATGTCTCTTTCTGGCACAGAGGTGAACCACAAACTGTGAGAGTTTCTACCAAACTAGAAAGACAACACATTTGGGTCCAATGACACAAGTTTTATGAGGACTAGACTACCTTACTTTGGAGACATTTGTAGACAGGCTGAAATAGAGGGATTCATTTCTTGAATTTATTTAGTCTTGAACTGTCTAAGAAGTCATGAAGAAGTTGGTAGAAGGAATATTGATTACAGTGGAACCCGAGATTGTTGAAGAACCTAAAAATGTCACTTCTGCCCACACTTGGTAAATCAATACTTTCAATTCCCCGGTGTTTGGAGTCTTCAATTCACTCCCCTACCTTTGTATTTATTTTGATGAACAAAAAGACAAAGGATATTAAATGATGACTAGAGGCTACCCCAGATCCATGATAGATATCCTAGGTTCATAGATTGAAAATTGGGGACCTTCTGTGTTAATAAGTCTATCCCCTCCCTTCCTTTTACCAATGAGGAAATCCATGGTCACACAAATAGAAAGTAAGAGAGGCAATTTTCAAGCATCATTCTCAGTCTCCCTCTAGGATTTTTTTTTTCTATACTATCCATCTCCCTTTCAGATCAGAAGAAATTTAGTATCTGGTTCTTGTTTAAGCTGATTATTCTGCACTCATTTCACCTATTCCTGTAGTTCTTACACCATTGCTGTGTTTCTGAATGAATTCAGAGAAATGTAGGGCAACTTTTTAGGAACTGATAAAGATTGAAGGAAAAAAAAGTAAGGAAAACAATAAATCTAATGACTATAATGATGTAAGTGAAAATAATACTGAAAGACATCTGAACTCAGATTAATTGCTGTGACAATCTTGTTCCCATAGACCAGATGATGAATGAATGAAGCATTTATTAAGCCTTTACTATTTTCAAAGCACTATACTAAATACGGTGAATATAAATGAAAATGTAAGAACGCTCAGGAAGTTTATTCAAATGATTGAAAAAAAATTTTTAAATATGACCAAAAATACTTTTGTCTACTCAATAAAGAGAAATAAGACTAGGGAAACAAAATATTGCATGTATTAGTTAAGTGGCTTAATTTAGCTGTTTGTATAAGGATTCAGTGGATGTTTGGAGTATTTAGGAGAAATGACTAAGACATTAAAAAAATAATAATTTTTAAATGCTGTTTTTATTTGTCTTAGATTATGTACATCTTACCCAAAACCCAGGACATAGGCTACAATTATCATGCACAAAATTTTCTGATTGGAGAGCCTATCATTCTATTGTATGATAAACTACAAACCCTGGGGCCTCAATTCCAGAGAAACTCTGACATCTTTCACACAAGAAATATGATAGCCATGTAACTTGCCTGGAGATTTCACATTTATAAAGGAAATGCTTTTAAATAACAGCAAAATTTCTCTTCAGCTGAAATGTTCTCATACCCTTTTGCTGCTAGGATTTTCCTAGCTGAAAGGAAAAAGAAAAAACAAAAAATCTTTCCTTCAGTTCAGGACCTCTAGCCATTGCCTGTCTGGTTTGTTCTGAAATGAACTAAAAATGAGAAGTTAGTACTCCCTTTCTGATTTCCTTACCCAGCATCCTTTTTTTGTGGATTTCATCATTCCATCTTCCTTCTTCAGCCTCTCCCAGTCTGGCCTTTTCCTGTCTTCCCAGACAGAGAGAAATGCTATTCTTGAGTTTCTTCTACTGATCTCCTGGCCTGACCTTGCCTGTCTACCTTAAATGAAAGAAGAAGGGAGAAAAGCCATTCCATCAGCTCCCCACACTGGCTCCTTTGCCAGAGCTTCCTACACTGTGACAGCTGCCTTCAATTTAAGGTCAAATCTCTCAGATTGTTGACAACTTCTCTGTGTCTATTGATTAACAGACCCTCTCTGGTCACACCCTCCCTATCACAAAGTGTTCAAACCCCTGGATGTCATTATTCAAATCCTATCCTCCTCTATCCTTTCCCTTATTCCCAATCTACCTCATCCCACAATGTCCCTCTACCCTTTTACTATGTTCTGTGAAATGCTTGCTTCATAAGTAAAACTTGTTTTCATCTTTTTTCCTTTCCCATTCCTTCCATCTCCTAATTATCCAGACATGGTTCCTTCCACTTTGACCACTTTTTTTTCAGTGACCTAGTTATACTTTCACTCATTCCTCTTGACTCACTGATCCAAGTGGGGAAATTGGAATATCTCTTCCCCCGCCACTGCAACTTCCAAGCTTACCCTCTACAATCATGACTCAGTAAGCTTAATACTCTCTGCTCTCTAAATTCTTTTCTAGTAGATGACCCCTGATAATGGTGGGTGTCCGCCAAAGTTCTATCCTTCTCTTCTCCCTCTATACTATGTCACTTGATAATATCATCAGTTCCCATGGATTCAGTTGTCATCTTTATGCTGATGATTCTCACATCTATTTCTCTAACCCTAACCTCTCTGCTGACATCCAGTTTTGCAATTCCAGCTGCTTATTAGACCTTTCCAATGGATGTCCCAGAAACATCTTAAAGTCAATATGTCTAAAACTAAATTAATTTTCTTTCCCAAAAAGAATCTTCCCTTCTTCTGAACTTCCCGTTACTATTAAGACATGCAACCATCTTCCTTCTTACCTGGGTGTCTTCCTCAACTTATTCTCTCTCATCCCCCACATACAATCTATTGCTAAAGCCTGTTGATTTAATTCCATAGCATCTCTCATATATTTCTTACCCTTTAGCATTTCCACCAGTCCAATGCAGTTTCTGATCATCTCATCTTGGACTAGTGCAACAAAGTTTTGGTTGATCTCCCTACTTCAGGTTTCCCTATTATAGTTCCTGCTCCACTCATCTGTCAAACTGAGCTTCCCAAAATAGGTTTGATTTTATCATCCTTCTATTCAATAAACTCTAATGATTCTATTACCTCCATGATCAAATACAAAATTCTCTGTCTTTCAAAATCTTTCATGACCTGGACTTCTCCTGCACTTCTAGTCTTCTTACACACACACACACACACACACACACACACACACACACACACACACACACATGCACATGCATATATACACATAATTTTCATGGCAAATTAGATATATAGAAGGAAGGAAAGAAGGAAGGAAGGAAGGAAGGAAGGAAGGAAGGAAGGAAGGAAGGAAGGAAGGAAGGAAGGAAGGAAGGAAGGAAGGAAGGAAGGAAGGAAGGAAGGAAGGAGGAAGGACGGGAGGGAGGGAGGGAGGGAAAGAAGGGAGGGAGGGAAGGAAATAAGGAAGGAAATAAGAAGTATTTCTTAAATACTTAAATAAATTCTTAAATAAAGTCAAGCATGGTACTAAACGTGTATATAAAGACAAGCAAATCAGGCAAAATTTGAACTCAGGGCTTTCTCTCTCCAAGACTAGTTCACCCCAATGCCATAGTGGCTCTTTCAAACTATAGCACTTTTTGGTTTATTACCATGTTTTACTCTCTTATGAAAATGTATGTATGTGCATATAAGTATATTTGTATATATATATATGTATGTATGTATGTATGTATGTTTGTGGGCGTGGGTTTGGGTATGTGTAAAACAAAGAGGTTGAAAAGGAGAGAACTGGAGGAAGAGAGGGTTAGGAAAAAAAAAAATAATGCAAGATAACGGGCAGTTTAACTACAGCCAAATTGAAACTTTAGGTACAGCCAGACGCAATATTCTATGTTTCATATACCCCTTTGAATCCTCCAGTGTAAGGATCATTAAAAAAAATCTAAGCTTTCCACCTTTGACTGATACTGGCTTTATAACCCAAAGTATATTTTTAACTCTTCAGTACTCCTGGGTAGGAGCTGCTAAGTGGTACAGTGGATAGAGCACTGGGCTTAGAATCAGGAAGACTCATTCCAGTTCAAATCTGGCCTCAGATACTTAGCTGAGTGACCCTGGATAAATCACTTAACACTGTTTGTCTCAATTTCCTCAGATGTAAAATGAGCTGGAAAAGGAAATGGTAAATCACCCCATTATCTTTGCCAAGAAAACCCAAAATAGGGTTGGACCACTCAAATACAACAACTCCCAGATTACTCTCTAAGACTCTAGGTTGGAGTAAAGGTGCTGATCCACATTGGTCTGTAACTCACTGGCAGCTCTTTATACCAATGAAATGATAGGTCTACTTTGTTTAAAGTTAAATCATAGGTTTGTTTTTTTATTTATTTATTAACAAAATCTACATTTTCAGAAGTAGCTTAAAATCTTATTTCCAAATGTAATAGCGATTAGCAGATATCAATGAGCATCCCGAGAATATCTCTCCATATGAAAAAGATTGAGGACCCATAAGTCTGGGGTCATGATAATATGTAATGGAAGATCCTTGGATCATTTGTAGACAGACTGTACCTGGTTCTCATCTGCTAACTTCATGGTGAATGGCAGCCTCTTTGATTGTCTGCAGCTTTAGATCTGCAACCGGGGCTCCTTTCAAAAGGTCTTAATTCATCCAATAGTAGCTCTGTTTAGTATTACTAGCATTAATAGTCTTAGTTCACCCCAAGGATTCATTCAGATCTGAAATTGGTGGGACCGATTCAGTGAGAAACTGAGCTAATTCTGAGATAATTCTTCCCACAAAGTGGGAAAGGATAGAGCTTGCCTCCCAAGGTAGTGGAGAGAAATGTCCACATTTTTTGGTGGTGGTTGTCATTTTTCAATGATATCTGATTGCTTGTGATCCCATTTGAGGTTTTCTTGGCAAAGATATTGGAATGGTTTGCCATTTCCTTCTTCAGCTCATTTTGCAAATCAGAAAACTGAAGCAAACAGGGATAAGTGATTTGCCCAAGATCATACAACTCATAAAAGTCTGAATTTAGATTTGAATTTACAGAGATGAGTTTTCCTCACTCCAAGTCTACCTAGCTACCCCATCCATGCTTTAATCTTCAAAGTTAATATACCTTCACAAAAAACTTTTTAAAAAAAAGTTACTCTGATCTTGAGTTACAATCTTACAAACATAATAATGTGGGTAAAAATACAGAGTTCAATCCAGATGTAGTCCAATTTTCTAACTTTAGGGGAAATTGAAGCTTAGAGAAGCTTCCCCCAAGACAATAAATTGTAGAGTTGGAATTTTAACTCACGTTCTCCCCTCCTGCTGGCCTCTCCCATGCCTTAAAGGGTCCAGGAACTCTGATAAATAAACATGTCTTTCCTCCTCTCTGTTCTGTTGGTGGCTGTGCCTGAAAGCAGATGCTAGTGAGATTGCTTTCAGTTTTCTGATTATAAGCTTTCTAAACCAGGCCCTCCTTACAGTTTCTTCATCTTTGAGCCTGAGCCAAGCATTGCTACTACAGTGGGAGATCTCTGACACCTTGTGGGCTGCTAATCCTTGGTGCATTTCCTCTTGCCTCTAGCAGGTCCTCCTGCAGACCGAAATAATGCAACACCACCTGCCTGGAAGGATTCTTCCCAGGAGTCCTGGGCAACATATGAGGAAAGTGCCTGGGAAGTCACAGTAGTGACTAATGAATGCACCAAGAAAGATCTGCTAGGGCAGATGTTCTCTCTTGTGCATTTACAGAACCATGATGGCCAAGAACCGAGAAGCCAACTCCACACACGTTTAACTTATTTTAAAAAATGGACTCTTTTTGCACCTCTGTGGATATTATCGACTGTGATGGCCAAAACCACAGTTCATAAGGAATTACCAGGAGACCCAGGTTTAGAACAGCTGGCAACTTACTGCAATACAGGTTTCAGATGTAAATACATTGTTGCATCTCTCTCCTATAAAACTTCGCAACTTGTTTCCTAAAAGATAAATCTTTGATGCTCCCTGTGATCAAGAAATCATAGCTCTAAAACAGGAAAAGACTTCAGAGTATTATCTAGTTCAAACTGGTTATTTTACAAATAAGGCAACTGAGGCAAATAAGGCTATTGACTTGCCCAGAATAAGTCCCACATGTGGAAAGCAGCAGTGGCAAGACTGACTTCACAACCAATGGATTTCCCATTTTATCAGATTACTTCTTAGAATGTGTTGAACTGTGGACAATAGCCTAATGCAGAGACAACAAACAAGTGGCCTCTAGACAGGGTCTCCCACTACATCCCCGGCTATCTGCAGTCCTCTTGACCTGTCTTGCCATTGAACACCGATGAGTCTGGAGAAAAGAGTAATGTTGGTGATTTTGCATAGCTCCAGCTCACTCAAATCCAATCACTTAAAAGTCAAGACATTACCATCCTGACATCACTGATCCTTTTTGAAAATAAGGTAGAATTGGGGCAGCTAGGTGATCCAGTAGATAGAGCACCAGCCCTGAAGTCAGGAGGACCTGAGTTCTAACCTGGTCTCAGACACTTAACTCTTCCTAGCTATGTGACCCTGGGTAAGTTACTTAACCCTAATTACAGAAAGAAGAAGGAGAAGAAAGAAGAAGAAGAAGAAGAAGAAGAAGAAGAAGAAGAAGAAGAAGAAGAAGAAGAAGAAGAAGAAGAAGAAGAAGAAGAAGAAGAAGAAGAAGAAGAAGAAGAAGAAGAAGAAGAAGAAGAAGAAGAAGAAGAAGAAAAGGAAGGAGGAGAAGGAGGAGGAGGAGGAGAAAATAAGGTAGAACCAGAAAAAGAAGAAGAAGAAGAAGAAGAAAAAGAAAAAGAAGAAGAAGAAGAAGAAGAAGAAGAAGAAGAAGAAGAAGAAGAAGAAGAAGAAGAAGAAAAAGAAGAAATATAATAAAACATAGATAATGTTAATATGTGGTTTTCTAGGGTGATCTGCGCCCTTCTCATTGGGATCCTTAAGTGGGTTCCATAATCACCTTGTTTCTTCTGTTCAAGATTGACAATTACTAATCTAATAAGTGTTAAGAAGCTGGATTTCCCAATTCTAGACATCTATACTCCCTAGCTTCCCTTAAAGCACAAGCTACTCTGGCATTTAAGAGCTTCACAATCTAATTCTGGACTCTAAGATGACTGCACATTTCTCCTCTTCCCTACTCCCTGCCACTGCAGTGGCCCCCTTGTTGCTGTTATAATATATAATAGTCTACAACTCACTCTTAAGCATATCTGTATCCACAATGATTTGCACTACACTTGGTATATAATAAATGCTCATTTGCTTGACTGAGTAATTGATTGACTAAAGCATTCTTACTGAGCCCAAAATGTCTGTGCTAACTTGGCTATCTAAGTCCCAGCTTAAAACAAAGATGTTCCAGCACCCCTGTTTTTGTTTTTCTAAAATAAAGCAGATGAGAACTCCCACTTGGGCCAGACAAAAGACAAGTGTATCCAGGAACCATTCCTATTCCTATCAAATTCTGACTAATATTTATTTTCCACCTCTATGCATCCCTCTGCAACTTCTCTGAAACACCACGCCCTGGCATCTGTTGGGGAACTATTGGGTTTGATGGTCAATGCTTTTCTGCCAGCTGTGGCTACGGCTCCCCGTGGAGTTTTTATATCAGTTTCATTTTGAAAAGTCATGCAGGATGCTTTTGTTTGAAGGAAGCAATGCCCAGTGAAAACCAGCTATTATTAGAGAGGATAAGAAAAGAGCTAGGAAGCACATCAGTGGCAATCTGGGCTCAGATGACTGTGGATTAAAATCTCAGAGGTACCACGAATGTGCACTCCACAACCAGGATGGTAGAATCATTGAATAGCAGGAAGCATCCTTAGACACTACCTAGTCTAATTTATATCTAAACAAGAGTCCTCCCCACAATATATCCAAAAGGATCATTCATCCTCTACTTCAAGACTTCAAATGAGAAGAGACCCACTTGCTCCTGAAGCAGCCCTTTCTCCTTTGAGAGAGCTATCATTGTTAGAAAGGTCTTCCTTTCAACAAAATAGAATTTCCCTCTTCAATTCCCACCCCATCATCTTGGTTCTGTCTTTTGAGATCAAACATGCAATTGAAATCTTTCTTAGAGCCCTACAAATACTCAAAGACAACTACAACATCCCCTAAGTTTTATTTTCCAGGTTATGTATCCCTGATTCCTTCAACTGACCTTCATGTGGCAAGCTCTTGAGGCCTGACACTATAGTAATGGCCCTCCTCTTAATGTTCCTATGTAGCTATTTCTCTTTTTTGTTTCATTTATTTCTTTTCAATTAACAATATTTTTCTTCCTCCATCCTTTCCATCCCCCCAAAAGAAAAATGAAAAGAAAAAGAAAAATTTTGTAATAAATATGTAAGTTAGTGGTGCAGTGGGTGAAGGTCAGAGGTAGAGTCAGGAAGACTCAGACCTCCTAAGCTCAAATCTGACACTTGGTAACTGGGTGAATCTGGGAAAGTTCTTTAGACCTGTCTGCCTCAGTTTCCTATAAAAAAGCTGGAGAAAGAAATAGCAAAGTGCTCCAATACTTTTTGCCAGGGAAACTCCAGATGAGGTCATGAAGAATCAAACATTATGGAAATAACAATAGCAACAAACTTTCAAATGCAGCACAAACAAAATCCTTAATTTTAGTACCTCCCTTGTATTGATTACCTCCAGTTTATCCTGTCTATAGCTTGTGTGTATACAATTGTTTGCATGTATTGACTTGTCTTTTGCCTTCTTTGCATCTCCAGCACTTAGCACAGTACCTGGCATGTAGTAGGTGCTTAGTTGATTGACACAATGTCCAATAAAATTCCAGTCAATTCAACAAATTTTTATAAATAGCTACCATGCATGAGGGATTATTCTAGGCACTGGAGATGCAAGAAAGTCTGGGTTTGAAGTTTCATGCTGCTACCTACTAGCCACATCACCTCTTGATTCCGTCCTATGGGAAATAAGGGAGTCAGACCAGGTGGTCTCCAAGGCATTTCTAGACTCTAAACCCCCTGTACAATGATCTCAGTTTTCCAGCTTCTTTGATGATTGCCTTTGGAAGTCAAAAAGATAAGGAGTCAAAGATGTCAAAGTTACAGAGTGTAAAAAGGGGCTGCCAAAGAAAATGCCCCACAGGAAAAGTATGTTGCATGGGTCTGGTGAAAAAGAAAAATATCCACAAAGTTGCAGCCCAGGAGGTGGTTCAAAATCAGAAGTGGACAAGAGTTTAAAGTCAGTGATCAAGGCCTCTTTTAGCTCTAAATCTGAAAGCTTCAGGCCACTAACTCCAAATCAGACTTTCAGTCCTTTTAAGATTTTCACATTAACAACAAGCATTCATCTGAGCCCTCATCCTGGATGCTTTGACCTCAGTATTATTTCCTTTTTCTTTGTGGCATTGCTTTTGCTTTGGACTCCATTGGAACAGAGAAGTCTAATTCCCCCAGAATGCTTAAGTAGGAAAGAGTTACTGGTATCAACCCACACAAGAAGCCTTGGTCCAGGTCTCACTCTGGAAGATGGTCCCCCAGCATCCCCTGAGCTAAAGGGATTTGGTTTAAGGCAGGCCAACTTGCATACACTTGAGCTGATAGTGAACAGGTTTGAGACATTTGGATTGAAAGCAGTTTGGTTCTCGGGGTAATATCTACGGGGAACATTCAACTCTGAGAGCTGTTTACTTTTTCAAGGGCATCAGCAATAGAATGAAGGAGGAAGAAATAAGGGTCAAAAGTATATGGAGGCCACAGCTGCTTAAGGCACTAAGATCTGAAAGCCAGTTAAAAGGCAAAGGCACTAATGATACAACCAGGAATAAAACAGAAAGAGAAATATAACCCACAAACACAACCTGACAAACTTCTTCGGAAGTATTTTTCATAGTTTCTCCGAAAGGGCAAATAAAGCAGAGCCACAGATAGGAATTCTGGTGCCTGGGGCAAGCCCATTTGAAGACAGGAGATAATGGGGCAGTCCAGCCAGATTGGAGTCCATGCCATGGGACCACAGGGAAATGTTGAGAGTTCTGCAGGAGATGAATATCCAGAAGAAACAACTGAGGAAGTCATTGAAGCACTCTAATATCTTATATCAGTGATATTTAAATAAAAGGGAACTTAGCATTCTTTATGTGCAAAAAATATGTGATATGTTTGATAGGTCTTAAGTAGAGTGCCTCTTGTCACAGAATCCTTCCATTAATAATAAATAAGGCAATTTTTTTTTTAGAAAATTCATTTAGTTAATGGACATCAATTAAACGCCACCTCTGGATCAGGGAGCTAGATGGCACAGTGAATGGAACACTGGGTTTCAAGTTTAGATCTTGTCTCAGACACTTACTGGTTGTATGACCTTAAGCAAGTCATTTAGTCCTATTTGCCTCAGTTTCCTCATCTGTAAAATGAGCCAAAGAAAACACTTCAAAATCTTTGCTAAGAAAATAGCAAATGGGGTAACAAAGAGTCATAGACAACTGAAAAAAAAAAGACATAATAAATGTACTAAGCACTATTCTAGATCCTGGGAAATACTTGGGTAAATAATACAGTCTCCTGCCCTCAAAGAGTTTCTTACAGAGGTTCCATGCCTGCTACTGCTTCTTTTAGATAAATTCAAAAACAGACAGTTAGGGAAAAAGCTGAAAATGTTCCTGTTATTGTTTAACATATATCGAATTGCTTGCCATAGGGGAGGGGATGGGGGGAAGGAGGAGACAATCTGAAATACAATGCTATGGCAAGGATCAATGTTGTCAAATTATCTATGCATATGTTTTGAAAATAAAAAAGCTTTAATAAAAAAAATTGGTCCTGTTACCGTTGTAGCCCAAAGTATCAGAAACAAGGAAAGCAAGAAAGGTAGGAGAAGATTGAATGCAAAACAATCACTAATAAAACCAAGATTTTGGATGAAGCCAAAGGGGCCTAGCCATATTCTGAATCCTACTTTGGGAAAGAGCAAATGCTGTTAGTATATGGATTCTACTGGTAGAGTACAATCAGGAAGATCAATCCATTTCCCCCCCATTGGAACAAATCATAACATATTGATATAATCATAGAGCTACAATTCTAAAATTCTCGAAGAGTAATATTCATTAACTCCTAACATCCATTTTCTATGTCTTAAAAAAATAGGGGCTTTGGACTGGTGAGTCAAATTTACAACATTTGCAGTGCTGTGTAACAACTCAGGAATCAATCTTTAAACGGGCTTCTTGTACATCTTCCCAAGTGCAGTTATCTATTATAGCTAATAAAATACTGCCCTGGAAAGGCTTCAAATTCCAGTTGATAAAACGAGAAGAACAAATTCTGAGCACTCATAAACTGATTCTGTCTGATTCACTAAGTATCTCGGAAAATAACAAAGCAATGGATTGGGGAATCCTGGTGTGTCTCAGCCTGTATCATCTGAAAAGTCATCAGAGACTTCTCTACAACAGTGATTCTACATCATCCTTGGATCTCTAATCCCTTAAAAAGAAGGCGAAAATGCAATTTCCAACAGTTCCTTGTGCCTTTATAAAATGATTGTCATCTTATTGGCCAGCTTAAAATAAAAGTGGTATTGAAAGTCTGCTTTAACTGAATGTGTATAGATTATTTGAATAGTCCCAGCTCCCAAAAAGACAACTTTATTTGATAATTGTTGCTAGAGATGTCACCTGGGATTTTTTCATGATGAGGAATTCCTGGCTTTTAAAGTCTCTATACAAATGAGGTTCCAGACTAAATATATGTATGTCATTGGCTAAAGAAGAACTGTAGGATCATAGATTTAGAACTGGGAAGGAACTTGAAAGTCATTTAATCCAGTCCAACCCCTCTCTTTTATAAAGAAGACTGCAAAGGTCCAAAATTACTTGTTAATTACATGAAGATCTAGGTCCTCTCACTCCTAAGTCAATGTTCTCTCTACTACACCAATGCTCATTCCTATAAGTAACAGAGAAAAATAAGTAAGAATTTGAACTAGGGACCTGTTTACATGGCTATTGTCAATTCTAATCATCTTTGATTGGATTAAAGTCTTTGGCTGTCAGGTCATCAGCACTCATCAAGGAATAGTATTAGACTTTATATAATTATCTTTAGTTTTAATATTTTGTTGGTGAGGTAATGTGGTTCACTGAGGAATAATGCTGGAACTAGGTTAAGGGAAAATACATTCAAGATGTGGCTTTTATACTTACTTCTTTCCAGCTCATTCTCTTTGTCTATAAAATGTGAATATTATTTATTCACAAGATTGAGGAAATCCCATGATAAATCTTAAAAGCACTATTCTAGGAATATCAATCATGTTCCAATTATGATCTGTGTTCTTTACTAAATGATGAGAGTTAAAAAAGAAAAATCAGACATGGTACTCGCAGTGGGGATGATAAGATATGAACATAGAGATAAGATCTAGATTTGTAATTTTATTTGTGAAGGGAAATTCCAGGTGAAGAAGTTCCTGCGATTAGGTGATGCATTAGATAGAGCACTTGTCTTGGGTCAGAAGGAGCCAAATTAAAATCTGGCCTCAGATACTTACTAGCTGTGTGACCCTAGGTAAGTCACATAAACCTATTTGCCTTAATTTCCTCATCTGAGAAATAGATGCAAGAATCCTCCCTGGATTGTAATAAGGATCAAATGAGATGATAATTGTAATGCACTTAGTACTGTGACTATCATATAATAAGCACTACATTATTGTTAGTCATTTTTGGCTCAGAGAGGTCAGCATCTTTTCAACAAAGAGAACTGACTAGATCACTGAGGGAGATCAGACAGCCAGTATGTGTCAAAGACAGGACTCAAACCCAAAGCTAGCTCTCTAGCTCCTACTCCATTATAGCCTCAATTAGGATAAAAGTGCTTAACAAAGGTATTAACAATTTACTCCAAATTCCAGATAAGGGAGCTCTTTCTACTAGCTGGAGAATAAAGGAAGACTTCATGGAGAAGGTATCCTTTAAGGTGGGCCATGAAGTCTGTGTAGAATTTTGATAAGCAGAGATGGAGGGGGTAGAGAAAGGGAGAATTAAATACCTTTTAGGTGTCAGGACCAAAAGGACTTGTATGTATTCAGTACATTGTATTCAAGGAACAGCCAATACCTTAAATGTAAATGTGATAAGTATAGAATACATGAAGAGTTGTAATGTAAATTTAGGTGAAAAATATATTTGGATTTGGGGGAAAAATTTAAGATAGTTTCAGATTGATTAAGGTGACAGGAAAAAATAATGACAAATGTTGGAGGAGATGTGGGAAAACTAGGACACTGATACATTGTTAGTGGAATTGTGAACTAATTCAACCATTCTGGAGAGCAATTTGGATTTTTGCTCAAAAAGTTATCAAACTATGCATACCCTTTGATCCAGCAATGTCTCTACTGGACTTGTATCCTAAAAGGATCATAAAGGAAGGTCAGGGACCCACGTGTACAAAATATTTGTAGCAGCCCCATTTGTAATGGCAAGAAACTAGAAACTGAGTGAATGCCCATCAGGTGGAGAATAGCTGAACAAGTCATGGTATATGGATGTTATAGAATGTTATTATTCTATAAGAAATGATCAGCAGGATTTCATCGAGGTCTAGAGACTTACATGAACTGATACTAAGTGAAATGAGTAGAACCAGGAGATCACTGTAATGGCAACAATAAGATTTATGTGATGATTATTTCTGATAAACATGGCTCTTTTCAACAATGGGATGATTCTGGCCAGTTCCAATGATCTTGTGATGAAGAGAGCCATTCACACCCAGAGAGAGATTGGGGGAACTGAGTGTGGATCACAATATAGTATTCTCACTTTCTCTGTTGTTGTTTGCTTGCATTTTGTTTTCTTTCTTAATTTTTTTTTCTTTTTGATCTGATTTTTTCAAGTGCAGCATATATATATATATATATATACACAGAGAGAGAGAGAGAGAGAGAGAGAGAGAGAGAGAGAGAGAGAGAGAGAGAGAAAGAGAGAATTGCACTAGTTTAACATATATTGGATTACTTGCCATCTAGGGGAGGAGTTGGATGAAAGGGAGGGGAAATTTTGGAACACAAGGCTTTGCAAAGATGAGTTGAAAATTAAATATGCATATGTTTTAAAAATAAAAAGCTTTAATAATAAAAAACAAAATTGTGTACACTAATCTTTTTGGTTAAAAACTTTTCAGTGGGAAGTTGAAAAAGGAAAACAAAAATTCTAAGGTAGGCTTGGAATCAAATCACAGAATGCATTGAATGTCATCCTCTGGCATTTGGATTTTCTTCAGTAGGCTAGGCAGAGCCATTGGACCGACACTGGAATTAACAAAGGAATAATACCATCAGAGTTGGCATTGGAAAGATTTATTTGGCAATGGTGTAGAGAACAGACAGGTTCCAATAATGCCTGCAGAAAAGAAAACCAGTCATACATATATAGATTTGTGTATAGTGTGTGTGAGTGTGCATGTATGTGGACAGATAGATGGATAGATAGATATGTGATAGATGGATAAATAGCATAGGATATGAGTGATGATGGAAAAGCAAAGGAAGAAGAAGCAATAAACTTGCTTACAATTCCATAGTCAGAAAGTTTAAGAGGGAGATTTGAAAGGGCATCTTGAATCTATGTCCAATATTCTACCCACTACATCCCAGAAAAGAAACCTTGGATTAAAAACACACAAAAAAATTTAAGGATAAAGGGAACTAGTCACAAGACAGGCTGTTGGCTCTCAGTCTGCTCTCTGATGAGTGAGTTTTTTCACATCCCATAGGATGTTCTGACCTGAAGTGGGGGATCTGGTTGCCTTTCCTGCATTAAAAGACTGGAAACCTGGGTGAAAAGGAAGAACACCCACTCTATATGCATGCAGAGGCCTAACAAGACTGTGAGAAAAGCAGCCAACAGTGAGCAGACTTAAGCACTGAACACATCCCACCAAGAGCCAGCCAGAGAAAGATGCAGCTATGGGAATGTCTCATCTCCCTCCAGCATCAATTGCTACTCTCCCCTTGCCTGCCTGAGGGTTCAACAGGGAGCAGCAAGTTGAGAAGCCATTCCTCATATAAATTAAATGGGGAAAGAAGCCTAATCCCCATACTCCTGGCCTCCAAAGCCAACAGCATCAAGGTGATTAAATAATTGAACTGTCTCACCTTGCCCAGTCAAGCTAGATTCCAACAAGGATAATTAATCTTCACAATGCCTGTTATTCCCTGCCCTGGGTAGACTTCTGCTCCTTTGAAAAGTGGAATGTCTGAGTCCCTTGATTCTTACAAAGGAGGGGAAGGAGGGAAGAAGGAGACAGGGAAACATTTCTTTGTAGCAGAATTTTAAGCAAAGCTTTAAGTTAAAGCAGAGACTTAAGAAATCCCCAATTTTGTATCACTGGAAAAAAATCAAGAGGGAGGATTCTCTTGTTCGAGGTATGCAGGTAATTGCATCAGTGCACATATTGTTTTTAGAACTACTCTTGGAGAGGAGATTTGAAAACTATCACTCTAGAAATTCTTGGTGTTGGGGTTCCTAGATTGTAAGAAATAGAACCAAAAAAAAAAAAGATGAAGCATCAAAAGAAACTAAAAGAAGGTACAATGGCCTTTTTTTTAGTCCTACAATTAATGCACCAAAACATAAAAGAAATGATAAGAAAAACCTTCAGTGCCTCCAAAGGTATTGAATTCTTTATCTTCAAGATACTAATCAATAAATCAATCAACAAGTATTCACTAAGGGTCTATGTGTGCTAGGTATTGTGCTATACATAGAGATTTAAAAACCAACAGAAATAACAATACAAATACAGGCAATTTAATTTCAAAGATATTGGGAGGGTTTCCTCAAGAATCTCTTTCCTTAAAATACTATGTTCAAACAGTAAAGCAAATGATTGTTTATCCATCTTAATTTAAGTGTAAATAGGCATATGTAGGAGACTACAATGCTGCTATAAGGTAGCTTAATATACTGGAGGGAATGTTAGATCTGACTTTAGATGTCAGAATTATTCGTTGTATTCAGTTGTTTCTAGTATTATCTGACTCTTCATGACCCCAATTTGGGATTTTCTTGGCAGAGATACTGCCCTGGTTTGCCATTTCCTCCTCCAGATCATTTTACAGATGCAGAAACTGAGGCAAACAAGATTAAGTGACTTGCTAAATCATATAGCTATTAAATATCTGAGGTTAGATTGAACTCAAAAGATGAATCTTTCTGCACTCCATCTACTGTGCTACCTTTTGGGGCACAAATCTCTGCTCTGCTGCTTTAAATCTCATTTTTCTTATCTGTGAAACATGAGGACTCCATATCTATGAATGTGAAACATTGCATCTATGAAGCATGTTATTTATACCTTTAAATATACTGTATACATATATGCATGGAGGAATATATTAAGTTTAGTTCCCTACCAATAGTGTGTTGTATAATTTTGGGAAAGTTATTAAACCTCTTGATACCTCAGTTTCTACCCTCCATAGCAATGAAGGTATTGGACTGATTGGAAGTAGGGAGAGGGTTAAGGTTAGGATTGCTCAGAGTTGTTTCCCTCCCTCCAGCCCAGTTGGTAAAATCACAAAATTAAAAGGTGATAATGTGTTCTTTTTTCAAATGTGAAAGTTATGTTTACACGTATTAGCGTGGAGGAAATACAAAGTTCTCTTTGATGGAATTAGAAAACAGTCAGCTATTAGCTGGTCAAGAACTCTAGTGGGGCTTAAAAAACAAACAATAAAATGATAGTTTCTGGGGATGCACAGGCACAGATAATCTGGAGGAGAAATAGCTTTGTGGAACGGAACCCTTTTGTGTGTACCAGAAGGCATCAGGACTAAGGGATGGTAGGGGAAGGGCCAAAAAGGATGAGAAAGAAATCTTCTCTCTCAACAGTCATGGGCTCTTGCAGAGGAACTACTACCCAGGAGGAGATACTGCATTCAGAAGGGAGCAGTTAAAGAGTCATTATAAGAACCTTTGGTAGCAAAGCTGAAGGCCAACTGTGAATTCAGATGAGAATTAACTCCGGCTACTGGCAATTGAGTTTCAGAGACTCAATGGAGACTTGAGTCACACTAGGAAAACAGTCCAGCAAAGATGCTGCATCAATGGGAACAGCATGAAGATAGCATGAGAAGAAATATGGCATTAGGGCTACCATCCGTATCATGAAATGTTGCAGCCATAGGTGATCCCTGCCTGTACACTTCATTGACAATTCACTCCATTAATGTGCTCATTTTTATTCCACATTATTTATATTTGTGAAAGTGTGCCTCTTCTCCTTCCTTTTCTTGGAGAAATATTTTGTAGCTACTATTCTTCTATACTGTCTTAGTAATGCCTTTGCTTTGATATAATTGGGTCTTCTGGTTGACTATTAAAGGTTAAGAGGCGCCTTGTGAGTTCTAGCTTTGGGAAATGGACCAGCAGATTCTTCTTTGACCCTGACAAACAGTTCCTCCCACAGAGGACCCAATCTAAGAGTGTGAGTTGCGGAAATATCTCCCAGAGAGGGTTTTACAACTAGAGTCTAGGACTCAGATCTGGGAGAGCACACAGAAGCCTTATAGACAGTTCTCTCATTGAACACATGAGAAAATTACGCTCCAGACGTTAACTGCCTTCACAAGCTCACCTAGGTGGTAAGCAGAAAAACAGGGCAATTTGAGTCAGGGCCCCTGAGCCACAGGAGTTCCCAGGACCTAACCAGTGCTCATTTCCCTCTGTGCCATCACGCCTCCCTAATGGCTGCTGAGATCTTTTCCAGCCCTAATGATACATGTGGTTCACTTCCTGAGGTGGATAACATTAAAGACCCCAGAATTCTGATTGTGAATGCTTTATTAAGCCCAGAAAAGGGAGGAAAAGCTTCCAGCAACCCTGGACTCCTAAGCCAGCGGCTCCAAGCCATCCTTGCCCAACTGGACATCCAGGCACACAACTAGCTGCCAATCTTGCCTTTTCTGCCACAGAAAAGAAGGAGCTGTAGGGTAGTCATGTAGGGACAGAGGGATGGGATGGGAGATACAACTTCAAAGAAGAGAAAATAAAAAATAATCACACTACGTCTCCAACCACCCCTAACTGTGTATTAATGGACCAATAAAGTATGCCCTGGAGAGTCTTAATACTACAATATTAAAACTCTGTGCTCTAAGAGAGGCAAAGATGGCACATTATAAAAGAGAGAGTTTGGGTTCTATGTTGTTGGTTTTCTGGCTCTTGCTAATGTTCTGCTTTTTAGCTTTGCTCCCCTGTTCACATTTTTCCATTAAAAGGGCTGAGAGGGGAATTGATCTGTTTTCTCCAACCAAAGTGCAATGCTGCCCCCCTAGAGATTGTTTCAGGGAAAGTTCTCTTTGGAAAAAGCTTTTCTGAGCATCTTTCTATCTGACCAGTCTCTTGCCAGCAGTTCCTGCCTGAATTTCCTTCTGCTTTATGGGCATCTTCCAAAGTGAGATTTTTTTTTCTTCCTCAAGGCTTATCTGTTTAAAACTGTTCTGTTTTCTGGCTCAGATGCTAAGCAACAAACACTATGTCTTCAAATGTGAACTGAGTAATAAAAACCAAGCTTACCCTACCCCCTTCCCCCCAAAAAAAACACCTTTCCCTGCTCATCCATTAACTCAACTTATACATTAAGCTGCTTCCCCTGGGGGAGCCCAGAAATCAGGCCTGTTTTGTGTAACCTTTAGAATCCTGATTGGAATTCTCACCGGAAAGGCATTTACTGAAAAGCCAGCCTGAAAGAAATCAATGAGTGGGTCTGACAGACATTCAACTCCCAGACAAATGTATTTGATTTTAGATCATCCTTCAATCTTTTCCCTGGGAATAAACCTTCTACCGACACTTCTGAAAATAACAATGCTAGGGATATGCTGTATTATCAGTAAGTCCCCTTTCTAAAATGCATAACAAAAAAAAAAAAAAAACTGGGGGTTAATATGGGAAAACTCTTTGTGTATGTGTGTGTGTGTGTATGTGTGTGTGTGTGTGTGTGTGTGTGTGTGTGAGAGAGAGAGAGAGAGAGAGAGAGAGAGAGAGAGAGAGAGAGAGAGAGAGAGAGAGAGAGAGACATGGAGATGACTTGCACTGGCTGGCAGGCTGATTAGCTATCATCCAGTCCCAACATATAATCTATAAAGAGTTTTTGGTTTCCACTAAGAAGGCTTTCTGATTCAAGTGCTATATAATACTGCAGTGTGTTTTTTAAAGCAAAAACCAAGCCCATTTTTCTTCTTAATTTTCTGAAGAAATATAAATGTGCCCTTGGAGAATATGAAGTACTCTTAAACCTATGGACATTAGGAATGACTCAGATCTTAATTGAGACATGACATTTGAAATGATAGATCAATTAATCCACAAACATTTATTAAGAATTTATAATGTGTCAAATATTATACTAGGAACTAGGTCTTCAAAGACAAAAATAAAACAATCCCTGCCTTCAAGGAACCTAGATTCTACAGGGGGAAATAGCATTGCATATACTAAAAAAAACCAAATTAATTAGGCAGAACATTAGCATCTGGAGGGATGGAGAAAGGGTTCACATAAAAATATTTTGAGCTGAGGTTTGAAAGAAAAAAGAAATTCTAAGAGGCAGAGATAAGTAGGAAATGTGTTCAATGCATAAGAGAGAGCCTGTGCAAAAGCACAAATTCTCATGGATGAGAAACAGCAAGGAGGGCAGTATGACTGACCTGGGCAGTGCAGGGAGGGAGGCAGCAATGGAACATAAGACCAGAAAGCATGGCTGCTGCCAAGTTGTGAAGGGCTTGAATTGGCAAACAAGGGATCTCTCCAGCCTTGATTTTCAGTCCCGAATTATCTCTAGAATATTTAGCTATCTTCAAGCTCCTCCTGCTCTGGGGCTATCCCTAGTTACTACTATCCTACTCTTCTCACAAAATTACTTTGTTATAATATATAGTTTGTATCTACTTAGCTACTTACAGTAGCAGAAGTATATACTACTTCCCTACAATCGAATGTAAGTTCCTTGAGGGTAAAGATTTTTTCAGTTTTACCTTTGGATCCTCAGCACCCAAGACAGTGCCTGACACATAGTAAGCCTTTGATAAATCCTTGTTAAATGATTAAATGTTTTCCAGAAGCAGCAAGCATCTAACATCACTAAATTTACAACTAGAGAGTGCAGTGGATAGAGCAGTGGTCCTGGAGTTTTTAGATACAAGTCCTTTAAGCCTGATTGCCTCCAAAAAACAAAGAAAGGCTACACAAAACAGCCCTGATCTCTAGGCTCCTGTGGGAGAAGCAACTTAATGTATAAGTCAAGTTACTCGAGATCACCTCATCCAACATCCAATTTCACAGATACGGAAACTGAGGCCCCTTATACATGTAATATAGATGGCAGAGCTGGATTTCAATCTCAGGCCTCCTGATTATAGAATCCGACTTTTTCCACTATATCAGTCTTGTTTTTAGAGCTCTTAGTAGGAGATAAGCCCAGAAGCATTCCTCCCTACTTCCTAAACTCCTCGGAAGGACACATGCAAACAAAGGAAAGGAACCAAAACATTGCAAGCAGTCACCATGGCATCCTT
The DNA here is from genome assembly GCF_048593235.1 of Sminthopsis crassicaudata. Classification (NCBI taxonomy): domain Eukaryota; kingdom Metazoa; phylum Chordata; class Mammalia; order Dasyuromorphia; family Dasyuridae; genus Sminthopsis; species Sminthopsis crassicaudata. Next base: position 66,537,055 of record NC_133622.1, read on the forward strand.
CCTGACGAATGTAGTCTATCCATTTTCCATAGCAGCTGCTTGTCTGCCCTTTCTCAACTTGTTCTTTTCCCCTGGTTCTTTCATCATGTTGTAGCCATTTGTGAGTTTGCCCTATTCCAGGTGGCTGTTTGAGTGGAGCTTGCTATGGCAACCCTGAGCTGCAGGGCCATTTCAGGTTCCCGGTTGCATTATTTGCAGCAAAGGAAGCTGAATCAGGTCCAGGATTCACAGTTTATATCTCACAATTTGTCCTTTTATTACCTGGTTGAGACTTGGAGTGAGGAGAGTTTTAGGATTAGGAATGGGATTCGGTTACAAAGAGCCAAGACATGCTCTCGTTCCTACCATTTGTAAGCTGTGTACACATATGGAAGGAAGGGTAGGAAGGGAAGTGGATCTCCTAAGATTGTGTGTGTGTGTGTGTGTGTGTGTGTGTGTGTGTGTGTGTGTGTGTGTGTTTGTGTGTGGTATTAAGCTTCAGCTCCTTAAACTCAACATTTTCCAAAGAAACAAATCTGGAAAGAAGATGTTGATACACAGTTGGTTTAAAAAGAAATCTAGAACTCAATCACAAAGATGATTGCTTCTGTCCAATGTAAAGCTAACTTTGGAATCAAGAAGACCTGGATTCAAGTCCTGAGTCTGATACTCTCTAGTCCTGTTACCATGACAATTCAGTTAGCCTTTCATTACCCTAAAACTACTTGAGTCAGATAGTAACAAATCAAGATAATAATTCATCCTCAAAAAAGAATAAACTACATACAACTAATGGACAAGCTTTAAAAACAAGGTCTCAAGACATGATAAGTTTATCCAGGAGTAGACATCTAATGTTGTGGAACATCATTCACAGGTTTCCGTTACTAATAGAAGATGCAAGCCTCTTGAAAGCAGGGACCATTTTGTTTTCATCCGTATCTGCCTCCAAAGCTAGCACTTTGCCTTGTACCTTGTAGGTATGTAAAAATTGTTGGTTAAATTGAATTAAATTAATGGAATCTTAAGGTACATATCACACAAGGTCAATACAGAGATCCCTGTATACAGTTGTCAGTCAAGTCAATGGTGCTTCAGGATCCATGTTACCTACAGAAGGATTTCATCTCTCATATTCATGTCTATTTGTAATGAGAAGGAAGTGGAGTCGTGGTGCTAATTAGTTTAGAGAGTATTTTTTTTTCTTAACTACCAAACGTGCATCTGAACCCAAGCGACCTCCCTGGTGTAGCATTTTTTCTTTGTTGTTGTTCCAAAAAATCGAGAGCCTCTCTCAGTTATCCTTCTCGGGTTTTCATTTGGCCCATGTGGCTTTTTAAAATCCACAGCACTTTATATAACTCCTAAATTGCTCTGTCTCTGTAGCTCTCATTTTAAACGCTCTCAATTTGCCATATGACCTTTAAGAAAAGACTAGAAAGTGAAGATTTTTCTGCAGAAAATTCATGCCTGTACACATGAAAAAAATTACAGAATATGGACTGGGAAAGTATTTAGTGCCCTGTTTCGGTTCTAGATTCTATTCAAATAAATGTTTTGAATTTTTAAAAGTCAGTGCTTTGTGGGAATTATTTATCAGTGGTTTTTCAGTCTATTCTTGCTTTGAGTCCCCAAACCTTTCTGAAGGATACAACAATTCAAGACCTCCCACAATGCTACTTTGTGGTGCTAAAGTGACGCTGGTATTGGAAGTTTAGTTATGCCAGCAGAGAGAAAGCAAGTCCCAGAATGTGCTACCATGCTGGACAGATTGGCAGTTTGAGCAGAAATGAACTGTATATGTGTGTGGCTTAAGGTGTATGGACCAGCAAGGTTCTAATAGGCTCATCACTAGGTGGACCATGAGTTGGTAAACTTCTCATCAAAAGCAAATGTCTACTAAAATGTAGAGAGCTAGATTGAACCCCCAAAGTCATCTAATCCAAGATGAGGAAAAATGAGGTCCAGAAAGGCCATAAGTCACATAAGCAGTCAATAGCACAGACAGGATTTGAATCCAGTTCCTTTTACTCCAGAATTAGTGTGATTTTCATTATATCATTTTGTTTTGAGCTACATTGGTGAAGAGAGTGGCTACAGCAACAAATTCATGCATTTTGGAAAATAATAACATTCTGGGTAATAAAAGCAATAAAAATGGCTTCCGTTTATAAAGTTTACAAAGCACTTTACATCTCCTGTCTCATTTGATCCTCACAATAATCCTGGGAGATAGATACATTATATCCATTCTATAAATGAGGAAAATATAGAAATATTAGGTGACTGACCCAAGTTACACATTTATTAAAGCTATAATGCAGGATTCGAATTTGGGTCTTCCTGATTCTAATTAAAAATTCTTTCCACTGGTCTATCTAGCTTCCCACTGTAGGCTTATATTTTATGTGTGTGTGTGTGTGTGTGTGTGTGTGTGTGTGTGTGTGTAAGCCTAACATTCCATGTTTTGAAAATGCCCATCATTAGAGTAACTAGCAGCTATGTACTGAAAGGTTATGGTTATTCATCTACATGTATTAAATGTTGTTTGTCCTTCATTTTCTAAAAGGGTCAATGATACCACAGGATAATATATTGACTTGTAGGTGGATTGGATTTAAGTGAGGCAGAGTTGAGCAAAGTCATTAGCCTTTCTTCACCATTCTTCAAAATCTAGCAACAAAAGTCAAGGTGACTGGTGATGACCCAAGATACAGCAGATAACTTTGGCCTTTCTAAATTAAGATCTTTTCCAGGGCTCAGTTTACCTGAGGCAAGTGTGTGTGTGTGTGTGTGTGTGTGTGTGTGTGTGTGTGCGCGCGCACACACACAAGTGCGCGCTCACAGAGAGAGACAGAGAGGAGACACACTGTGAGAGACAGAGACAGAGAGAGAGAGAAAGAGAGGGAAGGAGAAAAGAAGGGAGGAAGGGGAGAGAGAGAGAGGAAAGGATAGAGAGAAGGAATGAAGGAAAGGGGGAGAAAGAAAGAGAGGATGACAGGGAGAGGAGGGGGAGAGGCAGAGAGAGAAAGAGGGAGAGAGAGGGGGGTTGAGAGAAAGAGAGAGAGAGAGAGAGAGAGAGAGAGAGAGAGAGAGAGAGAGAGAGAGAGAGAGAGAGACAGAAATAGAGAGAGAGATAGAGAGAGAGACAGAGAGAGAGACAGAGAGAGAAACAGAGAGAGAGAGAGAGAGAGAGAGAGAGAGAGAGAGAGAGAGAGAGAGAGAGAGAGGGGGGGGGGGAGAAGGAGAGAGAGAAGGAGAGAAAGGAGAGAGAGAGGGAGAAGGATAGGTAAGGAAATGTGAGGACAAAATTGCTTTGTATTAATTTTTACACTATGTATTCACTTACTACTTGGTATTGTATCCCTCAGTTGAATATAAGCTCCTCAAGGGCAAGAAATGTGTTAAAAACACATTTGTGTTTATTATGGGTTGTTCTTTAATTGTCAGCATATAATATACTATAGTACCTTGAAATATAGTAGTAATTTAACAAATAGTCATTAAACTGAATTGAACTGAAAGTTATTTAATAAGTCAAAAAAAACTTAGAAATGAGAAAGTTAATAAGTTCTCAAAGAGTACAATGAAATTGAAACGAGAGGTTGATAGTACAGAAGAAAGAAAAGTCTGTGATTTAGACTAGCAGCTGTTTTAATTTTTGAAACTTTCCATCCTCCACATCATTCAACAAACAGTAGGCAGCTGACCTCGTGATGAGAATTAAAATGAGGACTCTAGCCTAACTCCTCTGAACTTCTTAATCTAAATGAATAGTTCTCAAAGTCTGGACTAGGGACCACTGAGGGTCCCCAAGATGTTTGCAGGACATCTGTAAGGTCAAAACTATCCTTACAAAATACATTTCATTTTTAATTTGGTAAATACCAATAGATTTAATCCATATGGCTGGGGTTGGAAAGAGAAGCATCCTCTACCATTTTAAAAATATAAAGAAGTTCTGAGCCTTAACATTTTAAGAACTACTAACCCAGAGCAGAGGTCTCTGATCTTTTTTTGTTTCATGGATCCCTTCACAGTGTGAGAAAGTCTATGAATCCCTACTCAGGGGTAATGTTTTAATGCTTAAAATACCCTATTCAGGGTAATGCTTAGAATCACAAAGGAAAACAATGCTATTGAATATAGTTATAAACTATTTTTAAATCAACTTCAGAGTCTCCAAATCAACAAGCCTTAATTCTAGGTCAATTAGATTATATGCACTTTAAAAATAGGGATTTTTACCTTTCTTTGTATCCTCGACATTTAGCATAGTGTCTGGCACATAATGGATACTTGATAAATGTTCATTGAACTGTCAGAACTTATCTCGTGGACATAATAGATCATGGCTTTGGAGTCAAGAGAACATTGATTCAAATTGTGCTTCAAACTTGTATGATCCTAAGCAAATTATTCATTAATTTCTTGGATGAGAGAGACACATATACACAGACACGGACGGAGACAGAGATCTAATCCTGTCCTGCTACCAAGCTATGTGAACTGGGGCAAATCATCACCTCTGTGAGATCTCAGGCCACTCATTTGTAAAATGAAGGGATTAGAAGAGATGCCAAAGGTTCTTTCCAGCTCCCCAATGCTATGATATTACACTGTGATTGACAGCCCTATCAGGGACCTTTTTCTTTCATTGTCAAGGCCCTAGGAAACCCCACTGCCCTTGCCAGTGTCTAAGCAGCTGTCCTGAAATTAGGAATACAGAAACACTACAGCTATTGCAGCGTAATTCAGGCTGCTCTAAATCCCACTGATATGCCTGTCCATGAAAGGTTTGCTTCCAATATTTTAAATTTCTCTACCAAGAGAGGTCCTTAAGATTAAGTGTAGCTTGAGATCTGGCCAGGAGTGAGGAGGATTTTAGGAGGGGAGGGAAGTTGGGAAATGAAGAGGAAGCAAGAGACACACTCATGTAATCAGACAAACAAATCATCCATCTTTCTGGCTCAGCTAAGCAACTAGCAACGAGATAGAGTTCGAAATAGCCTTCTGTCCTGCACGGCCAGCCAAGAGGCGGCACAGGCTCTTTGTCAGGGAGAGAGGGGAATAGATAAATTCCTTGCTGCTATCTGAACAATAAGTACAGAAGATGATGCAGCGTCAGTCTCATTAAGAATAATAGAGAGAAATTGCTTACAATAATCTCTAATGGATTGCCAGTTTTCTGAAGAGGGGGATCGGCTATTAAGTGTTTTTTTTTTAATTTTTAAACAAATGTAAAAAGTGATAATAATGTTCTGGATGATGCTTTAATCTACCCCCCACTACCTTTCATTTTAAACCAAAAAAGCCAGAATCAAAGCTTTCTACACTTTCCACAATTCAGCTACCCTTCTTAAAAGAGACAAGAACAAGGTTCCCACCTTCCCAGCCTTTCTTTCCCTTCCCACTCTCCTTTTTCTCCCTTCTAATTCTGTTGTTTGGGCAAGTCACTTTATCCTTGCTTGCCTCAGTTTCCTCAGCTGTAAAATGTGGATAATAACAGTATCTACCCCCTGGGTTGTTATAAGTATCAAATGAGATGATATTTATAAAGTATTTCAGTTATTATTATTATTATTATGACCATTATTATTCAACAATTTATAAAACCATGCAACGATATTTCTGGGAGCATTTATTAAGGACCTACTATGCTCAAAGTTCTATGGATGCAAAGATATTAGGAAGAACTAGCTGTCATTATCAATACCTACAGAATGAGAAATTGAGTCACCCAGTCAAGGCAAGAAATATTTGCTTTGAATCTTTCACTCATTTAACATGTGATACAATTTAATCCACACCATAAGCCTTGAAAGTAGGAAATATGGGTACTATTTTCTTCATGTTAGAGAGGTCAGAGATTAGATGGCTTGCCCATGAGCACACAGCTAGTTAGGGGTTTGAACCCAAGACTAACTGACCTGCATCTAAACTCTACCCACAATTCCATGATGCATCCACTATGATTCCCTGCTCTTGTAAACAAGCCATTTGTTTGAGGCAGATAGAGATTCTGACTTTTATGCATCTATTTGCTACCTTCTCTTCTCTGAAGAAGATATCCTTGCTTCCAGGGAAGGACTAAACACTGCCCTTCTAGAACCTGTGTAAGATGAGAAGTGTGTAGTATTTAGAGCCAGAAGACTTAAATGATAGCTATCCTCTCTCCTTCCATTTATAATTTGGGAATCTGAGACCCCAAGATAACAAATGATTTACTTAAGATGACAAGACTAATTCCCCACGGGAGTTAGAAAAGACCACACCCTCTTCCCCCATTGTTGATTTCCCTGGGATAAATGTAAGCTCACTGAGGGCAAAGGCTATTTTTATTTTGGTTTTATATTGCCATAACTTAACACAATGTTTTGCAGGTAATAGGTTCTTAAAAAATTTTCTTGTATTATTATGAACTTGAGAAACCTGAACATTTTAATCTACAAAAAGAAAAAGAAAATGTGAATTATATATAAAACTGTGAGTCTCTATTATAGCTTGATATATATGTGTGTGTGTATATATATATGTATATATATACATATATATATATATATATACTTTTTTATTTTTTTCTTCCTTTTTTGCATCAATAACAGATTGCTCTTTAGACCTTCCTGGCACCCCCTAATTTAGGTAAAAACTTATTAATTTAATATATTCAAAATTTTCTATTTTCTTTCAGAATGCTTTCTATTTCTTATTTGGTCATAAATTCTTTCCTTTTCCATAGATCTGAGAATTAAAGTGATTTAGACATAAAGAATGATATCATAACTAAATTAGGGGAGCATGGAAAATGTATCTTGCTCTCCTAATTTATTAATGGTATCAACCCTTTATATCTAAATCATGTACCCATTTTTTTTTACTTTTCTCGTTTTCACTTTATTTTTTGTTATACACATACATTAATTTTTTATTCCACATTTCTTTATGAATAATGTTGGGAGAGAAAAATTAGAATAAAAGGTAAAAAACACAAGAGAAAAAAAAGCAGAAAAAAACAGGAGAAAAATGATGCAGCATGTTTTGCTTTACATTCAATCTCCATCATTCTCTTTCTGGATGCAGATAACATTTTTCTATCCAAAGTTTATTGGGATTTCCTTGGATCACTGAACCATTGAGAAGAACCAAATCTTTCATAGCTGATCATCGCACATTCTTGCTGTTACTGTGTACAATATATTCCTGGTTCTGCTTGTTTTGCTCCGCATCAGTTCGTGTAAATTTTTCCAGGCCTTTCTGAAATCAGCTTGTTCATCATTTTTATAGAACAATAATATTCCATTACTTTCATAGGCCATAACATATTCAGTCATTTCCCAATTGAAGGATATTTAATTATTTTTTAATTTTTTGCCATTACAAAAAGAGCTGCTACAAATGTTTTTGCATATATGGGGTCTTTTCCTTCCTTTATGATTTTCTTGGGATACAGACCCAGTGGTAGCACAGCTGGTTCAAAGGATACACACAGTTTTATAGCCCTTTGGGCATAATTCCAAATTGCTCTCCAGAATGATTAGACATGTACCCCTTTTGATCGTGACACATAATGTGAGATGTTGGTGTGTGCCTAGGGTCTACCATCTTGCTTTCTACTTTTTTCCAGAGGTTTTTCTCAAATAGTTCTTGCCCCAAA